>NC_056746.1:109396992-109459492 GCF_019279795.1 Protopterus annectens | reverse complement strand
TGTCCTCGGTCGGCCCGAATATCAAAGTATTAGGCTGACGTCGGTCAAGGCGCATAAGACTGACATCAGGACGTCAGGGTACATATGCGCATGACCGACGTCATATCCTCAGTCTTTTTTGCCGCATGGTCCGATGCAGAAGCAGCGTTGCAAGTGCCGTTCGGCGTTCTGAAAGTTTTCGAATTCGGAGTTTCAGACAGGGTCAAAGTTGGCTAAGTACCCGTTGGGAATATTTTAGTTTTTTCTTGCCTCAGTGGTTTACGGATGTCAGAAAAAGTGAATAACTGTATTTCTTGTGGGAAACAAGTACCGCATAGAGATTATCATACTTTGTGTATTCCTTGTTTGGGGCCTGAGCACGGCGTTGTTGGGTGTCGCTTTTTAGGTTCAATAAGCGCACTATTAAGTGAAGGTTAGATTGTGCCAGGTTGGTCTTTGGGAAGCGGTGCAATTATATAACATGCCGCCGGATGCTCCGCCGCCGCTTCTTCAAGCGCAAAGACAAGGCAGCTAAGCCCAGGCAGAAGAGTCGTCCGTGCGGACGCCGGTTCTTTAAAGGTCAGTGGAACCAGTGGTTCGCGGAGGCCTCTGGAGGCCCAGGGGGAGACCTTGTTATTGCAGGATGTGGCCTCTCAGGAGGCAGGTCAGGCTGAAGGGGCTTCTCAGGTTACTGTACTCCCCTCCCTTCCTAAGGTGGTTAGGCCCTCTCCTTCTGTTTCTAAGGCTTCTCCCAGAGGCAGGCCAGGTTTAGCTTCTGTTGGTGTTACTTCTAGTTCTTCAGGATCTGTGCCCAAGAAGCACATGCTTAAAATGGCAGAAGATTTAATTACCTTGATTAGGGGTTCTTTGCCCCCCCCCCAGATAAGAGGCCTAGGGTGGAACCAGAGTTGGGGAGTTTTGAGCAGGCTTCAGATGTTTCAGAGTCTTCGGCTGAAGACTTGCAGGAGTATGATCCTTATTCTGATTCTGATGCAGATGATTCCACTCCTTCTGCTTCTCCTCCAGAGGATTTTTCTTTTTCAGAAACTCTTCACTCCATGAGGGAGCATTTTAAGTGGGAAGGTCAGGACTTCTCTGATTCCAGGAAAAGGCTTAGGAATTTTTGCTTTTACCCCAGCATAGGCCTTTGGCTATACCTCCTGTTCTGGATGTTGTGGAAGATGTGTTTGCGGAGGCTTCACTTAATCCTGATTCTTTGCCTCCTGCTCCTGTTAAACGGATAGGTATTATAGGGTGCCTGAGGCTCATAAATATCTTTATAAGAGTCCTAGGGCGGACCCAGAAACTGTTAGTCAGGGACCTAAGGGTTGTCAAGGCCTCGGTTGTAAAAATCGGTTCCTCCAGATAAAGAGGCCAGAGCTTTGGATAGATGGGGAAAGAAAGTCTATACTTCTTCCACCTTAGCTATGAGGGCTTTGAATTGCCAGTTTCACATGTTAAAATATCAAAACTATCTTCTTTCTCAACTGAAGTCTAAGGTAGATGCTCTGGCGGAAGGCATTGAGTGTAAGGAATTACAAGATTTGGTACATGTCTCTGAACAGGTGGGTAAGCATTCTTTACAATGTGGTTTTGATTCTATACAAGCCTCGTCTAGGGTGGCTGCCACTGGGTCAGTGCTTTGCAGGCACGCCTGGCTGAGGGATCAGAATTTATCTGAACATGTTAAGACAAGGATTTTGGATGCTCCTTTACAGTCTGATGTGTTGTTTGGTTCTCCTGTGGAGTCAGTCTTGAAGAAAATGGAAGACAAGGCTAAGTCTATGCAGACTGTTAAAGATTTTTTGCAAGTCCAGCCTCAAGTTTAGTAGGAATTGGCCTGCTAAGGGGTGGACGTACCCTTCTTATGATTCTCAGTCTAGGGGTAGATCTAGACGTGGTAGGGGCAGAGCTCAGAGCTCCTTCAGACCTAGAACAGGGAGTTCTCCTGCACAATCTTCAGGTGAGGGCAGGGGCCAGTCCTTTCGTAAACAGGCCCAATGACCTACCTTTTCAGCTGCCAGATCCTTCTTGCCTGGCAGCACCTTTGGGAGGAAGGTTGGCACTCTTCAGGGAAAGTTGGAGTTTGATTACCCAAGACAAATGGGTATTGGATATCATACACCAAGGTTACAGGTTTTATTTCCATACCTTGCCTCCTTTCAAAGGCATGCTGGACGTTCCTCCTCAGCAAAGAATAGAGGCTCACAAACAAATTTCTCTGCTGCTCCAAATAGGGGCCATAACAACCGGTCCCTCTGACAGAAGTGGGCCTAGGATTTTATTCTCGCCTGTTCCTAGTACCAAAGAAGGGGGACACGTGGAGACCAATTTTGGATTTATCTATTTTCAACACTTATCTGGACATTCCCAAGTTCAAAATGTTGACGTTACAACAGCTTTTACCTCTGCTGGGCAAAGATCACTGGATGGTGACTCTGGATCTCAAGGAGGCTTACCTTCATGTTCCTATCAGGCTAAGTTGCAGGAAGTATCTACGTTTTCGGGCTGGGACTTCTCATTATCAGTTCTCTGCATTGCCCTTTGGCTTATCTACTGCGCCCAGAGTGTTCACGAAGGTTCTGGCTCCAGTGATAGCTTTCTTCAGGCTAAGAGGAATACAGATCTATCCTTATTTGGACGCATTGCCTGATTCTGGCTCAAGGAAAGGACGAACTTCTTCATCATTTACACTATGTGATAGCAGTGCTAAGATGCCTGGTGTATTCTGTGAGCGAAATAAAGTCCAGTCTAGTACCTTCTCAGGACATGTGCTTTCTGGGTGTGAGACTGAATACAGCATCCCAGATGGCCTTTTGACCCGGATAAACAAAGAATCTTTCTCTTTACTTCCATCAATTGTCTCATCAGTCCAGGCTGACTGCAAGGACAGTCCTTCAAGCCTTGGGGTTCATGGCATCTTGTATTCTGGTGCTTCCCAATGCCAAACTGCATATGAGGAAGCTACAATGGTATCTCAAAAATGTATGGACACAGCACTGCCAGGATATGGACACTGTCATTCAGATAATACCTTGCATTCAAAAGGAATTTTTGTGGTGGGCTCAGGAATGTCACCTAAACAAGGGACTCTCTGTGACCCGGCCAGAGGCGAGAGAGACACTAACGACACATGCCTCAGACAAAGCTTGGGGAGCTCAGCTAAATGGAAAGTGGATACAAGACACGTGGCCTGCCAGACTTCTACATCTACATATCAACTTGAAGGAGATGTTAGCAGTCCAGTTTGCATTAATAGCTCTCAAGGATTTACTTCTTCCAGGGCAGGTGTTGATTCTAACAGACAACACAACTGTCATGTGGTACATCAACAAGCAAGGGGGAACACATTCTTATCCTCTGTGCAGACAAGCAATGATTTTGTGGGAGACTGCTCTCAGTTTACAGCTAAATCTTCAGGCAAGGTTTCTGCCGGGAGCACAGAACTCCTTAACAGATGTGTTGAGCAGACAAATTGCTCGAGTGGAAATTGGATCCTCATGTATTTCAGAAATTGACAGTGTCATGGGGAACTCCAGACATAGATCTGTTCGCTTCTCCACTAAACTACCAGCTGCGAAAGTTTTGCACAAAAAGTTTTCATCCCACAGCTTGGAAAGTGGATGCTCTTTCATTCAATTGGAGCAATCTTCATGTGTATGCCTTTCCACCTCTGCCTCTCCTCCCAAAGGTACTTCTGAAGGTCAGACAGGACAAGCCAAAGATGATTTTAATAGCTCCAGATTGGCCTCGACAGCACTGGTACCCACTACTGAGAAGTCTGGCAGGGGAGCCTCCATGGCCTTTACCTTCGATTCCACCTGCTGTCTCAGGAGAACAGTCATTTACTCAATGTCAAACTTCACTCTCTTCACCTGACAGCCTGGCATATTCTGTTTTAAACCCTGGAGGGTCTCAGCTTCCACAGCAAGTTTTGAATGTTATTTTGGAGGCCAGAAGGCCTAGTACAAGGAAAGTAATGCATAGATAAATGGAAGAGATTTTTATTTTGGAGTGCAGCAAAGCATTTGATGTTTCTAAGCCTAATTTAAGTGTGGCTCTTCAATATCTTACTGAGTTACTGGACAAAGGTTTGTCCTTCTCTTCTATTAAGATTCATGCTGCAATTTCTGCTCACTATGACTGTGACCCACCATTGTTTTCTCATCCTTTGTTTAAGCAATTCCTTAGAGGGGCAAAGAATATAAGACCCCCACGGAGAGCTCCTACTCCTGCTTGGTATCTCAATTTTGTGTTGGAGAAACTCACTCTACAACCTTTTGAGCCTGCAGCTACTGCTGAGTTGAAATATTTATCATGGAAGACTGCTTTTTTGTTAGCCATTACCTCTCATGAGAAGGGTTTCTGAATTACAGGCCCTTATGGCAGTTGAGCCTTTCTTAATTTTCCATAAGGATAGGGTATCTTTGCGTACTAATCCTTCCTTTATGCCTAAAGTGGTTTCTAGTTTGGCTTTAAACCAAACTATTCATTTGCCTACCTTTTATGCAAACCCCCAAAATAAAGGGGAAAAGATTTTGTACACTTTGGATATACACAGGCAGTTGCGATATTATTTGAGCAGAACTAAAGGGTTCAGGCAGTCTCAGCAGTTATTTGTTTCTTTTGCTTTGAGTTCTCAGGGCAAGCCTGTGTCAAAACAAACTATTTCTAAGTGGATTGGGTTGTGTATTGCTTTCTGTTATTCCCATCATGGTAAGGAGATTCCAGCTGGGATTAGGCCTCATTCCACTAGGGCTACTGCCACTTCTACAGCCTTTCTAAGGGGGGTAGCAACTAAAGATATTTTGGAGGCTGCTACTTGGAGTTCAGTGCATACTTTCTCTAAGCATTATCACCTTCCACTTTACTCTAAATCGAGGGCTGGTTTTGCCACTGCAATTTTACAGGGCATTTTGGCAGCTCCTACTGCTTTATAGTTGTGCCATCCTCCCTTTTCTCTGCTTTGGGATTCTACCCAAGTGTAAGGACTGCAGCAATGTGAGGTGAAGAACATAGTACAGTTTTGTACCTACCATAAATGTAGATGTTCGAAGATCCACATTGCTGCAGTCCAATTTACCCTCCCTCCTTCCCCTCTGTAGTTAGAGGCGGTTGTGTGGTGTGGGTTGTACATATTAAATATTGTATATATTGTACATATAGTTAGTACACGGGTGTTTGGTTGTTTTTTGTTGTCTTTTGGTTTTGACCTTTCTGTTTAGGGTCTTCTGACATCTGGGGCAAGAAAAGACTGAGGATATGACGTCGGTCATGCACATATGTACCCTGACGTCCTGATGTCAGTCTTATGCTCCTTGACCGACGTCAGCCTAATACTTTGATATTCGGGCCGACCGAGGACAGCGGACTACCCAAGTGTAAGGACTGCAGCAATGTGGATCTTCGAACATCTACATTTATGGTAGGTACAAAACTGTACTTTTTAGCAAATCCTTTACGTCTCTTAAATTCACCAGGACCTACTACAATGAATATCTTAGATGACAGAGACTCTAATTTTTTATCCAAAAATACTCGGACCATGCCCCCTCCCCATGATCACCAGAAGAAGAGGGAGACTTTCATCCTACAGAGGCGAAGGAAGACAAATGAATCATGGGGAAAGAGGTTTCCTTACAAATTCTCCCACTACTCGTTCTTATTCCCTAAGAAACACTCATTTTTTAGAAAGAGGCCAACCACGAGGAAGACCAAGAAGAGCTCCCACACGCTGAATGTTTCTGATAACAGCTCACACACGCTGAATGTTTCTAATAATAACTTAGTTAATGTTAACTGCAACTCCTTACCTGTAGAAACATATATACCAGATTCTGAAGTTTTCAATTTATCTGGCAGATTTTTACCTGATAATTTCAACAGCTTACTGAAACTAGGTTTTTCTTTTATTCCTGCCTACCGTGCTGACATTTCTTCTTTATTAATAGATTTACGTGTATATGTTAGGAAACTTAATTTAAAACTTTTATTTCACAAAGATGTAGATGATGTAGAAGATGAAGATGAAAATGTACTATATTCTTACACTAAGCTACCTGTCAAGAAAAGCTTATATAACCCACCACTATGTAATACCTTACATATCTTTCTTAAGTCATGTGAAAAAGAAAAGACTTGCGATATGTTTTAAAGCATAACTGTACTTGTAAATGGTTCAACCTTACTAATGAACAGTTAACTGCCTTAAATTCCTTATCAGCAGACAGATCACTAAGAATCATGAGAGCTGATAAGGGCTCAGGTATAGTGTTGATGGAACAAGATAAATACACTCGTATTTTATTAAATGACCTTAATAACATTGAGTTTTATGCTATGGCTAACAGATGTCCTTCGGGCTTTTAAACATATAGATAGAACTATTATTGCATTACATAAATCTAAACAGATTTGTGATGTAATAGCTGATTTTTTAACTGTGTCAGAGCCCCAACTAGGAAAATTCTTCGGAATTCCTAAAATACATAGGGACCAGTTTAATTCTCCTTTTAGACACATAGTGTCGAACAAGAAAACTAAGACAGAAGGTATAGCAGAATTTATTGATTTTGTATTAAACCCTTTAGTACAAGTTTCACCCTATTTTCTAAGGGATTCATGGGATTTCCTTAATCTCCTTTTTCTCAACCCTCCTACTGATGAACATACTATTTTAGTTACTTTAGATATTGAATCGTATTCTAACATTCCTCATGATATAGGCATAGAATACTTAAGAAATTATTTATCAAAATTTACCACCTTCTCACAGGAAAAATTAACATGATTTGCTCCCTAACTTCTCTAGTATTAACTAACAATTTTTTTCACTTTGATGGTAAGATTTTTCATCAAACTAAAGGTGTAGCTATGGGGGCTAAACTAGCTCCTGCCTTTGCAAATTTAGTTTTAGCCTGGTGGGAATGTAACTTTCTAGTATATTTACCTGGTTTTAATAATATTCTTCTGTACCGACGTTACATTGATGACCTCCTTTGTATGGAAGGGATGTGAGTCTGATTTGTTTACATTTATTAATTCCTTATCTGATAGTATTCCATTTCTAAAGTTTAAGATTTCAGCTTTTGGGAAGCAGGTTAACTTTTTAGATGTACTTATTTCCATTGATACAAATTCTTTAACTTGGAACTCTACTATATTTAGGAAAAAGACATTCAGAAATAATTACTTACATTTCTGCAGTATGCATCCTCTATTTATGAAAGTTAATATGGCCAGAGGTCAGTACATCAGATTGTCTAGGATTATTTCTGATGATAATGTTTTTCTACATGAATGTGATGTTTTTAGTTCCTTTCTTATAAAGATTTACTGAATTCTATTGTTAATGTAGTCTTTTTAAGGCACACTAATTATCCTCCTATTCTTTTAAAAGGCTTCTCTCCGAAGAAAAATACAACCAATAGTATGAATGAAATACAGACTACTCCCCTTGTGACCAATGAGTGTAGTAACACTATAAATGATATAACCAATACTATGTTTGAATCACGGACTACTCCCTTGTCCTGCACCTATCAGTACGTTTCTCAAATACATAATTCAGGACACTCTCTTTCTACACATAACTCTATAGATAGATTCACTAGTTTCCCAGTTCCTATTTGCAGGGACTCTATAGATATTAAGAAAGTGTTCTATAATCACTGGGATATTCTTACCTCCAGCCAGGAGGTTGACAACAAATTAGGGCTAGGTCCTGTTTTTACACACAAAAAAATTTAAATCTTTACGTTCTCTATTTGAAAATAGAGACACTCAATTTATTGTTACACCCCCTGTCATTCACAGTAATAAAGGGATGTTTACTTGTGGAAAATGCGTTGCCTGTAAGAATATTCTTACAGGTGCCTCATATACTTTTAAACATAATTTTAAAATACATTATACTACATATTTTGACTGCAATTCAGACAATGTTGTTTATGCAGCTATCTGCACATTGTGTTCAGCATTTTATATTGGTAAACAATCATGAAGTTGTCTACAAGAATCAAGGAGCATTGTGCGGCTATAAGAAAATGTGATTTTAGTAATGCCCTAGCTAAACACAGTCATATATGTCCTTCGTCTACAGGATTTAAATTAATTGTGCTTGATTATGTTCATATGTTTTTTGGGGATAGAAATACTTTATTGGAGGTTAAAGAATTAAGATGGCAACTAAGGTTAAATGCTAATGCCCCACCTGGACTAAATGAAAGTTTAAACATTAAATGTTTTTTGAAATGGCACAACTAAATACACATTTACTAGTGGTAGGCTTTGTTTACTTTTGAACAGGGTTCTAAATACATTATACATAATTCATTTAGTGGAATGTCTTGCTTCAACAGGATTCTTATTACATAATTCATGAGTTATATTTCCTAATTGGTCTACAGTATGACTTGTCATTTCACCATTACTTTGGTTATATATACAGGATTGTATTACAGCAATTGTCTCTCTCTTTCTCTCTCTCTCTCTCTCTCTCTCTCTCTCTCTCTCTGTCTCTCTCTCTCTCTCTCTCTCTCTCTCTCCCTCTCTCTCTCTCTCTCTCTCTCTCTCTCTTCCTCTCTCTCTCTCTCTTTCTCTTTCCCTCCCCCTCTCTCTCTTTCTCTCTCTCCCTCTCTCTCTCTTTCCCTCTCTTTCTCTTTCTCTCTCTCTCTCTCTCTCTCTCTCTATCTCTCTCTCTCTCTTTCCTCTCTCTCTCTCTCTCTCCCCTCTCCCTCCCTCTCTCTCTTTCTCTCTCTCTCTTTCTCTCTCTCCTCTCCTCTTTCTCTCTCCTCCTCCTCTCTCTCTCTCTCTTCTCTCTCTTTCTCTCTCTCCTCTTGCTCTCTCTCCTCTCTTTCCTCTCCTCTCTCTCTCTCTCTCCTCTCCTCTCTCTCCTCTCTCTTCCTCCTCTTTCCTCTCTCCTCTCTCCTCCTCTCTCTCTCTTTCCTCTCCTCTCTCTCTCTCTCTCTCTCTCCTCTCTCTCTCCTCTTTCCTCTTTCTCCTCTCACTCCTCTCTCTCTTTCCTCTCTCCTTTCCTCTTTTTTTTCTCTTTCCTCTTTTTTCCTTTCCTCTCTCTCTCTCTCTTTCCTCTCCTCTCTCCTGCCTCTCTCTCTCTCTTCTCTCCTCTTTCTCTTTCCTCCTCTTTCCTCTCTCTTTCCTCTCCTCCTCTTTCCTCTTTCCTGTGCTGTGTGTCTCTGTGCCTGTGTGTGTGTGCTCCTCTCCTGTGTGTCTCCTGCCTCTTTCCTGTGTGTGTGTCTCTCTCTCTCTGTGTGTCTCTCTGTGTGTGTGTGTGTGTGTGTGTGTGTGTGTGTGTGTGTGTGTGTGTGTGTCTCTCTCTCTCTCTGTGTGTCTCTCTGTGTGTGTGTGTGTGTCTCTCTGTGTGTGTGTGTGTGTGTCCTGTGTGTGTCTGTGTGTGTGTGTGTCTGTCCTGTCCTGTGTGTGTGTGTGTGTGTGTGTGTGTGTGCCTGCCTGTGTGTGTGCCTGTGTCTCTTTCCTCCTCTCTCTTGTCTTTGTGTGTCTTTGTGTCTGCCTCCTGTGTGTGCCTGCCTGTCTCTCTCTGTGTGTCTGTCTCTATGTGCATGTGTGTCATGTGTGTGTGCAGCTGTGTGTGTGTGTGTGTGGGACACCACTTGTAACCGGAGTCTGACACAGCGCCAGCAACTCTATCCCTGTGAGTTCTGTCCTTAAGCCAGTTTGCAACCCATCTTGTGACATATGGGTTTACATTTAAGCTGGTAGGTTTTTCTACAATACCAAGTGGGGTGTGTGAAAGCCTTTGCAAGGTCAAGGTAGGCTGTATAGACTGCCTTTCCCTCATCAATGGCCTTGGTGACTGTTCCGAAGAAGTCGACCAAGTTCAAAAGGCATGATCTTCCCTTGACAAAGCCAAACTGGGTCGGGTCCAATGTTTGCAAGTCCCCTATATCTTTGTTTATGAGCTCCATTATGATCCTCTCCATAGCTTTGCAGACTAGACTTGTTAAGCTTATGGGGCGGTAATTACCAGGGTCCAGAGGCGCATTTGTGGAGTGGCACCACAGTTGCATCGCCACTCCTTGGGCACGTATCCTGTGGTAAGGCTGAGATTAAACAGCTGCCTTATGTGCGGGTTAATTCCTCATTTAGCTCGTAGTCAGCACACAGCCGGGGACACCATCCGGTCCCATTGATGCTGTGTTTTTAGCTTTAGAGAGAGCAGCTTTCACCCGCGCATTTGAGATGTCCGTTAGGCTACACTCGGCTGGCATAGTTATCTCTCCTTTTGGGGTGTAGATGGTGGTGAAGTTTGCTCTGAACCTGTCTGCCACTATGTTGGCAATGTCTGTGGGTTCAGTGATTTTGTATCATTTTGGACTAATTCTGAGCATATCTGGGAGTTTCCACCCAGGTTCCTAACATAGCTGAAAAAGGCCTTATGATTGTCCTTTGAATCCATGGCAATTTTTCTCTCAAAATTGGCCTTAGTTGACTTTATGAGTGCTCGTATTTTTTTACTAATAATGATCAGGGGTGACTTCCCTTTTATGGATTTTGTTCTATCATGTAATAGCTTTCTCCTCTTATTGTAAAGTTTGTTAATGGCTGGGGTCCACCAGACTGGACGTTTGCCCTTTGTGGAAAGAGTCTTGGTTTTATTTGGGATTGCCTGATCCATGCAGTCCTGGAGGTGTTCATAGAAGGCATTTGTAAGGGCTTCCACAGCTTGGGTTGTGGTTTCCTCTGTGTCAGGGGCCTTGAAGGATACTACACCAGTCTTGAGTAGTGTGAAGTTTGCTTTAGAGAAGTTCTTCACTATGGTCTTTTTTGTTTGGGGTGGGGGCGGATGTGGATTTCCAGTGAGATTAGTTTATGATCAGATCTCACCAATGAGGGATATACTTCCGGTGTGGAGCATTTTGTCCCCATGTTTGTGACAATGAGATCTAGTATATTTTCTCCTCTCGTGGAACAGTGACTAGCTGTTCCATGGCATTTGAATTTATGAACTCCAGGAACCGTTGGGCTAGAAAGTTAGGGCTTGAGTAATGTTCCCAGTCTATATTCGGGTAGTTGAAGTCACCCAATATGATGGTGTTTGGAGATACATTTATACCCTCCAGTGTCTTCAGGAAGGCTGTGTGGGGTTCCTGAGTTTGAGAGGGTGGCCTGTAGCATGCTACAATTTGTAGAGCAGTTTTGCCTATTGTTAGTTGCACCTGGATGGTTTCCGAGCTTATGCGTTGCCACCAACCTGGAGGTGTGGGTATCCTTTATGAGTTTCGATACACCCTCCTTTTGTGGTGTGGTCCGGGTTTTGGGGCCGGAACGCATGATATGAGGTAAAACCTAATAGTGGCGGGGTGCTCTCAGGAGCCTTGAACCAGGTTTCAGTTACAGCACAGACATCGATGTTCTCCATACTGAGAAGGGCCTCAGTCGTGCATTTTGAGATTTAGACTTCTGGCATTGAGCAGCATTACCCTCAGTTTCTTCCCATTTTTGTTTTCTAGGGTGGTAGGTTTAGAATTTGAGCCTTGCCTAAAAAAGGCACTATGGGGGTGGCAAGAGCCTTAGCCAATATCCGGAATCCCAGGGGTGACAGGTGCAAGCTGTCCCTTGCGAAGCAGCGTGGCTTGTCAAGCATGTCATCCCAGGCAGACAGACACTGGATCCCCTTTGAATGACACCAGACATTAAGCCAATTGTTAAAGCTGATCATCTTGTCTCTATATTGTGGTGGCATTCTTGGTGAAGGAAGGATACTGCTCAGGGTTAGGGTCATACCTGCCTGGGCTTCATAATCAGAGAGCTCCTCTATGTCTCTTTTCATGTAGTCCAGGGAGGTATATATATATATATATATATATATATATATATATATATATATATATATATATATATATATATGTATGTATGTATGTTTACATAAACTGAATAAGAACTACGAAGAAGCCTTAATAAATACATACAGAACTTCTGATACAGAAATAAAACCTGAAAAATAAAGAAAAGAAGAAACGTAGCCCACAGTGATACCTTAAGCTTTCGTTCCTTTATTCAGTATTGGAACTTCTTCAGAATGGATCAAATGTCAACTGGCAATGTATATAAGAAACGCACCAAACTCATGAATATTTATATATAAACAAGTAAGCCAGTAGTAGTAAACAGTACCCTGTACATTAATTCATATGCAGAAGGTAATACAGTAGTGACAGTTATAGCAAAAAAGCTATTTAGTCCATCCTTTGAATGTATGTGTATAAATCTACTAGAGTGAAAGTGTATATGTATATATATAAATGTAATAAATGAATACAGTATAAACCAGTTGTACAAAATCATCAACCATATTAGAAAGGGACCTTATTAACAAAATATACATATGATTATTGGAACCACTTAAGGGCACATCTTAGATTAAGTGATTCATTCAATCCAGGAAGAAATTCTACCTTTATACCCAACTGCCATTTCAGTTCTTGGAGTTGTAATTTACAGTCACCATCCCTGAAGAAAACATCAACCTGTTCAAGTACCATAAACTTAAAAGACCTAAAACCATTACATAAAACAATGTGTTTACTGAGGGCACTCGCATGGTCTTTGTTCCTAATGGCACCACAGTGCTCTCTTATTCTATCACTCAATCTTCGGATAGTTTTACCAACATAAAAATTAGAACATGTGGAACAGACTGCGCAGTATACCACCATAAAAGAATTGCAATCAAATCTTTTGTCAAATGAGACTGTAATATTAGTGTGGAAACGTTTAAGCGTCACCTTTAAGAATGTATTTACAACACACAAATTTCCCACATTCTTGCATACCCTTAAATGTATTGTCATTCAAAACAGGTGCTAAACTGAATCTTCTGTCATTTTTTTTCAAAAAAAAGATTTCAAGGCTCTGGTCCTTTTATACGCAAACATAGGTGCAGACCCTAAACATGTTCTAATGTTTGGGTCACACAGTAAAATTTTCCAATTGTTCAGTATCACACTTCACAGATTTTTTAAATCTCTACACATTGGTAAGGAAAAACTAAGTGTGTGGGAAGAATCCAAAACAGCTTTATGTGCAGTATGTGTAGAAGTAAACCCATGTGTAATAATTGGCTTGAAAATGTTGGGTCTGTCATCCGTGATCTGAGTTCTAATCAAGTTAATCAAAGATAAAGGGTAGTTTGTCTGTGTAAATAACAATGATAAAAATTTACATTCTTTCTCATAAGTTGCATTGTTACTTTAACCTAGATATTCTAATAAACTTCTTCATGTAAAACGGGTGTGAACTATTAAAATCTAAATAATTGTTCCTAAACGTATTTTTTCTGTGAATAGATGATTCAAAACAGTTGTTAGCTCTATTAATAGAAATGTTAATGTCCAAAAAAGAAACCGTATCACCATGGTTACCTATTACAAATTTAAGAAAACCAATGCTTTCAGATAAACTGTCAACAGATAAAAGTAGTTGGTCCATACTACCTTCCCACAAGAAAAAAATATCATCTATAAATCTCTTGTAACATTTCATCATGAAATAACCAGGTAAATGAACTGAAGTGTCCGTTTCCCATAGTATGCTGTTCATCTAAGGAGTTTCCTATGGTTTCGTCTAAGGAGATTAACGGCTTGCAAACAGGCACAGCTGTTGATAGTATTAGAGTCAGGGTTGCGTCAGACATTAATGAAGATTCACCAGCTGAAACCACTGATGTTAAGTTGTCAATCTCGCCTTCATTCTTGCTGGATGGGTTCAGAGCCGATCCTCGGCTCCGACTCGGCCAATACTAAAGCTCGAGAGCTAATTCCACCGGCTCGAGGCTCCCCTATATCCCGCAATGCTAGGTGGTAACTACTCAGATCTCTTTTGCCGCTATAGCTGACGAGGTGCTTTTTCTACCGGCTCAGGCAGGTTAGTGGATTTTTTACCTTTGAGGTATTACTAATTCCCCCCTTTCTTTTAGTCAGAAATATTGTTATTGTTAGTTCTAATATTTAGTTCTATCTACCCTAATTTTCGATTCCCTACCCCTCTTATTGTTGTTCTAGGCCTTCGGCCCTTCCCTCACCCCAGTCCCTTTTTAAGTTAGTGTTGTAGGGGCTTGTGTGTATGTGTTTTTGCTACATAACTTTAAATTTTTTACTATAGAGTGTCTGTTTTGTGTGTTTGTGTACAGCCTCTCTTCCTTAATGTCTAAGGATAAGGTCTCAGGCTTCAAGAAGTGTGACTCGTGCTGTCAGAAAATGTCTCTGACAGACGGTCACACTTCTTGTGTGTTGCCTGGGACCTGTGCACCTGCAGGACTCATGTGCTGTCTGCCATGGTTTCAGCCCTCGAGTCCTGCAGGAACGCAAGAACAAGCTCATCTTGCGGGCTTGTTAAGCCTGAAGGCCCCGACTCAGTCTGGCTCGGGAAGCCTTCAAAACTTCAAAGCAGTCGACTCCTGCTCTTGAGTAGACTGTTGAGAAGTCGAAGCAGATTCGCCATCGGCTCCGCCGGAGCCGATGTTCTTAAACCTCATACAGTTACCTCGACTCGCTGGAGCCGAGGCTGATAAGTCTTCATCGGCTCCGATACCATTATCGGAGCCACTTTCCAGAAAGAGGTCCAGGTCCCCCTCCATCGGATCTGTTCTTTAGCATCATACCATTACCTCGGCTCCAGCTGGAGCCGAATAAATCCATCGGCTCCGATACCATTATCGAGCCGCTTTTACAGAAAGAGGTCCAGGTCCCCTTCCATCGGATCTGTGCACTCGGCGCCAGGATCCCCTCTCCTTTCGGAGCGGAGTCACAAAACCCATTCCTCTCGGTCTTCCAGGTTGTCAGACCATGATTTGCAGAGGGTGGTGAGGAGACTTCTTAAGTCCGAGGCACTGGCCCAAATGCTCCATAGCCCGACTCACCAGTCAGTGGCTATTCCCGTTCCAGATTACATTCCTCCTCCGACTCCTTCTCGAGTTCGGAGCCAAGTCTTGTTGGAGCCATGACTGTCGGTGCGTCGGATCCGATACCTTCCATTCGGCTCCGCTGCCTGCCCGATCTCCTCTTTGAGGGATCTCGGCGCCGGGCTTCCTCGTCGGCTCCGGGGCGAGTGGCATCGGACCCTTGTCCGACCCGCCTCCCTCGGGCTTCGGCGCTGGTGAGTTCGGCTCGACATCGGCTTCGGAGCCGTCTCTGTCGGTGCCGGGAGGGGTCCTTGTCTCTTCGGAGCAAGGGCCTCGTTCCTTGCCTGACAGAGGTGCCTTCGAGGTCATGCGGAGCGTGCTAGAACCAGGTTCTGCCCCACAGTCAGCTCCCTCAGCCCCTCCCTCTACAGTGCCTGCGGTGATTTCTACTCACCCCTTGTCTCACACCGCAGAGAACCAACTCCTCAAGATTCCCCATTGGGAATTTCCTCCTCTTCCGAGGTCTCTCCTGACCCTGCAGGAGATCCCCCTAGGAAGAGGCAGTGCAAGAGGAAGCACATTGACTCCCCTGAGTCTATCACCTCTGACACTGACTTAGAGGAATCTGAAGGGTCCCTCGTCCCCTCTGAGGATGTCTCCTTTGCGGAAATCCTTGAAATCCTAAAACAGGGGGGAAATTGGCCAGCCCTAAATCCTTCGGAGAATGAGACGGTGTATCTTGAGGCGCTTGGTTCTCGCCCTTCTATCTCCTGGGTGTCCCTCCCTTTGACCCCTTATGGAAGTGGGGACAAGGAAGGCTTGGACGGCTCCTGACTCAGTGGAACCCACCCCGAGGAGACCATCCAAATTTATGACTGCCCCCAAAGACGAACAGGTTTTATCCAAAGGTGTCCCTGTTGATGCCATGGTGGTGGCTGCGGCCACAAAGAAGGAATTAGCTGATCCTTCGGTTCCTGTCCATCCTCCTAATAAAGAATCTAGGACCATGGACAGGTACAGCAAGCGGATGTTCTCGTCTGCGACCTTTTCAATGCGGTCACTGAACTACTTATGCCACTTCACCCGTCTCCAAAGAGATTTACTCAAGGATATGGGTGAACTGATGAAGGATCCTACAGCTGAGGGGTTCAAAGACACAATGAACTCCCAGTTGGCAACCCTAAATTCTATTGCTAACTCCTCCATGCGGCTGGTCTCGTACGCAGCAGATGGAGCGAGTAGAGCCGCAGGCACAGGGGTTGCCTTTAAGGCACGCCTGGATGCGGCTATGCAACTTTGCGGACCCTTTCAAGGCGTCCTTCACCAATTCCCCCTTTGATGGATCATCATTGTTTGGTCCACAGGTGAAGGATACATTGACCAGGTGCGAGGTGGAAGGTAAGACTCTCTCTGCCGTAGGAGTCCGTTTTTCTACCCCTTCTAGACCCTATCCCAAAGGTCAAAGGGGAGGAAAGATGTGGTTCTGAAAACAATCCCAGGGAGTCTCATCTGACGCTGGGCGATTCCCCTCTAGAGGCAGAGGGGGGGATAATAATAGACGCCGCCCCAGAGGCAGAGGAGGTTTGCAAAACCAGGGTAGCAGAGAGATGTTCTCTGACAAACCCTTTCAGCACTCCTGAGGGGGCTGCCCGGCTGTCCGCCTTCGGAGGCAGTCGGGGGAAGATTATCACTGTACCCAAAAGCCTGGCTTTCCCTAACTCAAGACAAATGGGTATAGTCGATCATATCCGAGGGTTACAAAATTCCCTTTATTCATATTCCAACCCAACCAAAAAGATCCCTTCCAGACGTTCCACCCGGTCTAAGGGAAAAAGCAGTATTAGAAGTTTCAAAGCTGTTATCAAAAAGAGTCATCCAGTCAGTCCCAGCAGACCAGCAAGGATCCGGAATCTACTCCAAATTATTTTTGGTACCGAAAAAAACAGGGGACTGGAGACCCATACTGGATCTCGGCTACTTAAACAAGTTTGTCAAGAAAACAAAATTCCGGATGGTCACGCTACAGTCCATTCTACCCTTCTTGGGTCAGGACATTTGGATGTGCTCGATAGATCTTCAGGATGCGTACTACCACATCAAAATGAACCGACGCTCCAGGAGATAACTCCGCTTCAGGCTGGGAGCCATTCACTACCAATTCAGGGCCCTGCCCTTTGGTCTCACTACAGCTCCCCGGGTGTTCACCAAATGCATGGCAGTGGTCTCGGCTCACTTGAGACGCCAGGGATTCCAGGTGTTTCATATCTGGACAATTGGCTCCTTACTGCCACCACCAGACATCAGCTTCTCCTATCCAGGGATTTCACCATTCTAACCTGTCAAGCTCTAGGCATTTCAATAAATTTCGAAAAATCTGCCTTGTCAGTCTATTACTTTTATAGGCGCCACATTGGATACACAGACCCTTTCAGCCAGACTCACAGAGCAGAGGGTGTTAGACATCCGAACCAAGTATCCCTTCTATTACAATTTGTCAAATTCAAAGCCAGACTGGTATTGAAGGTACTAGGACTCATGGCAGCAGCTATTCCCCTTCTCCCCTTAGCTCGCCTTTACATGAGGATCCCTCCAATGGATGCTCTTTACCCAGTGGTCCTTTCAACGACTCCCGGTGTCCCATACCATACTGATAACTCAAGTATGCAAGAATCAACTGTCTTGGTGGGTCACGTCACCTCAACTTCTCCAAGGAAGACCCTTCACCCCCCCCCCCCAGTTGCCACGTTGACAACAGATGCCTCCCTGATCGGGTGGGGGGGCATTATCAGGGCAGGACAGTCCAGGGCACGTGGCAACCCTTAGAGTGCCACTTGCACATAAATGTCTTAGAGATGAGAGCAGTGCTTTTAGCGTTGCAAGCCTTTCACGACTCTCTTCCCAAAGGGACTATTGCAGTTCAAACGGACAACATGTCCGTGGTGTGGTACATCAACAAACAAGGCGGAACCAGATCATACCCTTTGTCGAGAAGCACTCAGACTTTGGCAATGGGCGATCTCTTCTCAGCGTTTTCTGATAGCGACGCATATTCCCGGGAAATCCAACGTCATTGCAGACAAGTTGAGCAGAGCAATTCTCATGCCACACGAGTGGTCTCTAAAGAAATCAATTTTAGAAGAGGTATTCCTAAGATGGGGCCAACCTTGCTGCGATCTTTTTGCTACTCCCCAAAACAGCAAGTGTCAAGACTTCTTCACGCTCTTCCCGTTACCAGGCCATCCCACCAGAGACGCTCTAGTCCACGATTGGCCCCGGGGACTTCTGTATGCCTTTTCCCCCCTTTCCACTGATACCTCAACTAATTCAGAAAGCCATCGCCTTGAGAGTGACAATGATCCTCATTGCCCCTTACTGGTCTCGACAGATATGGTTCCCCTTTCTTCATCGTTACCTTTTGGAGCAGCCTTGGCATCTGGACCCAGTACCAGATCTGATTACCTATCAGTCGGGTCAGCTGCACCAATCTCTGTCTTCTCTAAACCTCACAGCGTGGTTTCTCCAATTCCTACCTTAGCCAGGCTTCCTCAATATCTCGCCGTCCGAGATATCTTGATAGCCTCTCATAAATCCTCTACCCGGAAGATTTATACTAGCAAATGGAAAGGTTTTTCCTTTGGGCATCATCGAAAAACATAGATCCCTTTACTGCACCTATCCAGTCTATTTTAGACTTTCTAGCAGAACTCTTTCATTTAGGATCTTCTGCATCAACCATTAGAGTTAAATTGGCTGCCATATCAAATTTTCATGTTGGTGTCTCAGAATCCAGCATCATGGCTCACAAACTCTGTAAAGCCTTCTTAAGAGGTGTATTTCTTCCCAAACCTCCAATCAAATACCCTCCGCCTCAATGGGATTTGAACTTGGTTCTGGCATCTTTAATTCTTCCCCCCTTCGAACCAGCGGCTTCATGTTCTCTGAAATTGCTTTCTTGGAAGACACTTTTTCTGGCAGCTATAACTTCAGCAAAAAGAGTATCAGAACTCCATGCTCTATGCAGTCGTCCTCCTTACTTAGTTTTTCACAAAGACAGGGTATCCCTCCGGACTAATCCATCCTTTTTACCTAAAATTTCTTCTCAAATTAACCTAAACCAAATTATTGATCTCCCCGTTTTTTTCCCTAACTATTCAAATAGGTCAGAGCAAAAGCTGCGTTTTTTGGATGTTCATCCCCAACTGAGATATTACTTAGACAGGACTAAACAACTCAGGAAATCTGATCAATTGTTTGTCGTATGCAGAAGGTAGATTGGGCCTTCCAGTCACTAAAGTATCTCTTTCTAGATGGCTCACGTCTACAATTACTTTCATCTATGAGATCAGACATCAAAAATTACCCTCAAGACCTAGAGCTCATTCAACTAGGGCATTAGCTACATTCATAGCCTTTCAGGACAGGTTGCCAATAGATTCAATTTGTGCAGCAGCCGCCTGGGCTTCTCCTCATACATTAATTTCACATTACAAATTGGACATGGTTTCCAGAAGCCGTGCCAATTTTGGTTCCACTGTTCTCAAGAGTCTGTTCCGATAGGCCACCCGGGATAAGGTGCTAGGGACGCGGTCCCATCCAGCAAGAATGAAGGCGAGATTGACAACTTAACATTAAGAAGTTATGTACCTACCATAACGTTCCATGTTAGTTGTCTTCGCGCCTTCTTTCTTGGCCCCTCCCTCCTTCCCCAAGCCTGGACAGACCGACCGAATTCTTTTTTCTTCTTCTGAAATTTGTTACTCCCACTTTTCTCCCACCTCTTCTATCTTTACTGATGTCTGCCTTTTTCTTACGCAGACTGTTTGAGGTGGGTTACCCTACTCCATTCTTTGGAGAATAGGATTGCTTGGTATAGCTATCAAACGAGATCTGAGTAGTTACCGCCTAGCATTGTGGGATATAGGGGAGCCTCGAGCCGGTGGAATTAGCTCTCGAGCTTTAGTATTGGCCGAGTCGGAGCCGAGGATCGGCTCCGAACCCATCCAGCAAGAAAGAAGGCGAGAAGAAGACAACTAACATGGAATGTTATGGTAGGTACATAACTTCTTATTTCCATTAACAAAGCTTTATCCGAAGATGTCACCAAAGGTTTTTTTGGCCATCAGGAATTTGGCAATACACAGAGTTCGTCTGACAAGTCATGTTTTAAGAACGGCAGCTTAGTAGAGAAAGCCAGTACGTCAGACACTTTTGGTAACACAGATAACACAGTTAATTTAGCCTCCAACACCGAGGTTAATACAAGAATGTTAAGAAATAGGTTGCAAACGCAGGGGCCATCTTCATACTCATGGCCACTACTCTGACCTGATGGTAAATGTGACCATTAAAATGGAAAAAATTGTTATCCAACAATGTATAGATATATATATATATATATATATATATATATATATATATATATATATATATATGTATATATATATATATATATATATATATATATATGTATATGTGTATATATATAGATAGATTTATATGTATATATATATATATATATATATATATATATATATATATATATATATATATATAATGTGTATATATATATATATATATGTATATATATATATAGATATATATATATATATATATATATATATATGTGTGTATATATATATATATATGTGTATATATAAAAGTTTTTTATATATATATAGATATATATATATATATATATAGATATATGTGTGTGTCTATATATATATATATATATATATATATATATATATATATATATATATATATATATATATGTATGTATGTATGTATACAGGCAAGCAGGATATGGGGAAGGCAGTAGAGTGTCATAGGATAGGGAGTAAGCCACAAGCTAGTTTAAGATCTCGACCTTGTATAAATGACCTAGTCGGAACAGAGGGTTGGTTCCAAACCTGTCAGTAAAGAATGAAGGCTAATGGACAACTCATATGGAACGCTATGGTAGGGTCGCAACTTATTTTTTTATTAGGAAACACTCTCGCCCTGCTTCTCCTTCAAGGCCTAGGAAGTCCACAAGGAAGCAGCCACCTACAGCTAGTTCATCTTCCTCTTCTAGTCAGAGATAGCTCTTTCAAGACAGGGCAGATAGCCTCTGACTACCTGCCATTCCGGCCTCCTCCACCCCATCCTTCTGTACCGCTGTCAGCCCGCCTCTCTCACTGCCTCCCTGTGTGGACCAACCATATCTCAGACAAGTAGGTCCTGTCCATACTACAGAATGGTTACTTCATGTGGTAGATCACCCCTCCAAAAGGAGATTTATCCCACAGCCACCTACACAATAGTTGCACCTCTTACAACTGGTAATGCAGACTCTGCTAGTGCAGGGCACCATCGAACCAGTCTCCTCAGCTGCAAAAGGAAGAGGATTCTAATCTAGGATATTCCTGGTCCCCAGGAAAGACTGGTCCTGGAAACCTATACTAGACCCCCCCCCCACCTCAAATTTTTCTTAAAGGTCCCTACCTTCAGAATGCTGTCCCTTCCAGCCCTATCGCTCTCCTGATTCCCCAAGGGTTCATGGTAACATTGGACATATAAAGGATGCTTATCTCCACATCTCATCAAAACCAACTTACTGGAAATACCCGAGGATGCTATTTGTGGTTCACTGTTGCAGTCATCACACTTGGGATATCAGCCTGCCGGTAGCCCTCAGTCGGCCCGAATACTTAGGACGTAGTATTTCTGCATCAGTTGCTGTCACTCCAGGTCTGTCGTCAGGGGTATAAAAACAAACAGCCGACACCATTACTTCAATCTATCTTGCCGAGGAGACCGAAGCAGAAGCAGTTTGCACGAGTGCCAGTTGGCCGCCGAGTTTTAGTTTCCGAATTGGATTATTCTGAAGTCTTCTAAATCTAAGTACCCTGTTGGGGTTCCTTTTTTCTTGCTCTAATCTATGTCAGAAAAAGTTAACAATTGTCTTGCCTGTGGAAAGCAAATACCACACCAAGATTTTCATTCTTACTGCGTCACCTGTTTAGGCCCAGACCACAAAGTACCTTGCTGTCAGTTTTGTGCCTTGTTCAATGCCCGAACTATTCTTGTCACTAAATACTTTCGTTCTCTATCTCTATATTCCGAAATGGCTTCGGTAAGCCATCTGACTACCAATATTCCGAAAAAACGCAAGGATATAGAGAGGTGGACTACACAGGTCCAAAACTGCCGACGACGCTTCCGTTAAGCTAGTCACCAGTTCACCAGTACTCAGTGAGGAGCTTTCGCAGTCCCTGATGGCCCACTTCAGTGGATTCGCAGCCCTCTACCAAGACCCATTCGGAGTCTGGTATGCGGCAAGACTCTTTTTTTTTTTTTTTACTACAGAACCTGCGGATGTCTCTACCTTGGATGGATCCGGAGATGCTGAGCAGGCACTGGCTTATGAGAAAGTTCTTCGCGCTACCGATATTAGACACAAATCGACTTCTTTCATGTCTTCAGTTCTGTCTAAAACTGCAGAGTTTATAAGGTCAGTAGTACGCACCACGCCTAGAAAACTGACGACCCCAACTCATGCACCTCATTCCTTGCCACAGCATCAAATGTTTAAAATGGCAGAAGACCTTATTATGTTGATTAGGGGAAGTCAGCCTTCCCCTGCTGAGAGAGAAAGAAGACCTGTCCCCAGCAGCTTTAACAGACCAAGAGTCCGACGACTCTGAGGTATCCGATTATGAAGACATTCCTTTATCTGCTTATGAGGATTCAGATGCAGAACAACCCATTTCCTCTGCTTCCCCTCCAGAGGATTTTTCTTTTGGTGAATCCTTACATACTTTAAGAGAACATTTCCACTGGGAATGCTAAGACTATCCTAAGTCCAAAAAGAGACTCAGAATTTCCAGATTTGCCACAACATAGGCCTTTAGCAATACCCCCAGTCCTGGATGTGATGTTGTAAATGATGTCTTTATGGCATCCAGTTTTACTCCTGATACTTTACGCCCCTGCTCCTCTGAAACCAGACAGGTACTACATAGTTCCTTTTCAAAAATCCTACTGCTGACTCGGAGGTCATCTCCCAGGGGCCTAAAGGTATCAAAGCAACTACAGCTAAGAATCCCACCCCTTCGGACAGGGATTCCAGAGCTTTAGACAGATGGGGTAAGAAAATATACACCTCTGCATCTCTTGCCATTAGGGCTTTAAATTGCCAGTTTCACATGCTGAAGTTACCAACAACATATTATGGAACTTATTAAACAAAAAATAGCTACTTTTACAGACTGTGCAGAAAATAAAGAATTACATTAGCTTATGCATTCCGCCAGCCAAGTCAGCAAGCCTACATTGCAGTGTCCCTTTGATGCCCTAGAAGCATCTTGTAGGGCAGCAGTCGTTGCTTCTGTACTGAGAAGGGACGCTTGGCTTAAGGAGCAGACCATGTCAAATCAAAATTACTAGACGCTCCTTTGAACAAGGACAGTCTGTTTCGCACCAAAGCAGAAGACGTTTTTAAAAAGATGGAAGAAAAAGCTAAATCTATGCAGACAGTCAAAGATTTTTTTTGCAAGTACAACCTCCTAGATTCAGTAGGCATTGCCCTTTGAAACATTGGTTCTTTCCAGCCCCCTCAAGTCCATCTCAAACTAGACCCAGGGGAAACGGACCCCTCAGACTTCAGTCTCAGGGTATGCAGAGATCTAAGCAATGGAGTGCCTCCACTTCAAAAACCGGGAGTGCTAAGCCTCCCCCTTACGGAAAGAATTCCCAATGACTTCTCAACTCCATTTCCCACCTCTGCCCAACTGCTTGTGCCCCTAGGAGGAAAACTTGCCCATCATGCAAAAAATGGACTTCCATCCCCCAAGATCGATGGGTCCTCAACATTGTATCCCAGTGGTACAAATTTTACTTCCACTCACTGCCAACCCCAAAAGAGTTCCCAGACCTTCCTCCAAACCAGTGGGCAGAGGACAAAACCAAGTTCAATCCCCTGCTGTCTATAAGGGCTATTCAACTTGTTCCTGCGGAACAGGTAGGTCAAGGGTTCTATTCCAGACTTTTCCTGGTACCCAGATAAGAGGGCACTTTGTGCCCAATCCTAGATCTTTCCATTCTAAACACCTTCCTGGTGGTACCAAAATTGAAAATGCTCACCCTGCAGCAGCTTCTTCCTATGCTGGCCACAGATGCCTGGTTAGCCACCCTAGACTTAAAAGAAGCCTATCTGCACATTCGTATAAGGGACTTATGCAGGAAATATCTACGCTTCAGGGCAGGATGTATGCATTATCAGTTCTCTCCACTTCCCTTTGGCTTATCCACTGCTGTCAGAGTATTCACAGACTGCCTGGCTGCAGCCATTGCCTACTGCAGACAGAGAAAAATTCAAATTAACCTGTATTTTGACGACTGCCTGATTCAGGCAGACAGTCAGGAAATGCTGTTGCAGCACCTGACATTTGTAAAAAAAAAAAAAAAAATCATCTAACCTCCCTGGGTTACGCCATCAACTAGCCCCAGACAAAAGTTGTATTCCTGGGAGCAAGCTTGGACACAGCATCTCAGATGGCATTCCTTGTTCCAGAAAAAACAGCCTATCTGACAGACTACTTCACTCAAATGGCCACCAGAATCCAGCTATCTGCAAAGAAAATCCTGCAGGCCCTAGGGTTCATGGCCTCATGCATCCTACTAATTCCATATGCCAGACTGCATATGAGGAAATTTAAATGGTACTTCAAAAGTCTTTGGTGCCAACATTCTTAAGACCTGGAAACCGTCATTCCTATCATACCTTGCCTAAGGGCAGACTTTCTTTGGTGGTCTGCAGCATGCAACCACAACAAGGGACTGCCTTTTACTCAACCCACGCCACCCAGACCCTAACCACAGATGCATCAGACTATGCTTGGGGGCACACCTGGCCGACAAGTGCATTCAGGGCCACTGGAGCCCAAGTCAAATACTTCTGCACATCAACCAGAAAGAGATGCTAGCTGAGCTGTGCAGCATGCTGTAACAGCTTTCAGATCCCTACTGTCACCAGGACCCCTGCTAATAAAAACCTACAACACCACAGTTATGTGGTACATCAACAAGCGGGGGGAACCCACTCTGCAGGATAGTCATGGCCCTGTGGAATACAGCTTTGGACATGCAGGTCCATCTGCAAGCGCAATTCCTGCCAGTCAAACAACACTCACTGGCAGACGACTTAAGCAGAAATCTCGTAGACCCACACGATGGCAATTAGATCCTAGCACCTTCAGCCTTCTGACTCAGAAATAAGGGACCTCAAAGGCAGATCTCTTTTCCTCCTCCTGCAGTCACCAGCTCAGCAAATTCTGCATCAGGACACCTCACAGCAGGGCCTGGAAAGTGGATGGCCCTATCCTTCCAGTGGGTAAACCTATCAATCTATGCATTTCCCCCTCTGCCCCTTTTCTCAAGAATATTGCTAAAGATAAAACAGGACAGACCAAGGAGAATTCTGATTGCCCCAGACTGGCCACGCCAGCACTGGTACCTACCATGGCACGTATCCCAGAGCCCGACCCTGTTCAGTCAGCAGGGGGGACAGATCTTGCATCCACAACTGCAAACCCTAAATCTTGAAGCCTGGCTTATTCCTTGAATTCTCACCCAGTCACCAGCCTAAGCAAGTCAGTGCTGGATGTCATTCTTGAAGGTAGAAGACCCACTACAAGGAAATCCTGTGCTGATAAGTGGAAAAGGTATTGCTCCTGGATTCAGTCTAAAGGAGAGGCACAACTCTGCCCTCCCTACCTCTAATCCTGGATTACTTAGCAGATCTACTCCACAGAGGCCTATCCTTTCCCTCCATTAAGATCCATCCCTCTGCCATCTCGGCCCTTTACAACTCTGAGCCACCCCTATTCTCTCACCCTCTTATCAAACAGTTCCTGAGAGGGGCAAACAACTGAAGGCCACCAGGGAGAGTACCCACCCCTGTTTGTGACCTTACCTTTCTCCTGGAAAAGCTCACACCTTTTGAGCCTGCAGCGTCAGCAGACTTAAAACTCCTCTCTTGGAAAACTGCATTGCTCCTGGCCATCACTTTAGCGAGAAGTGTGTCTGAGCTACAAGCTCTTCTGGCTTTGGAACCCTTCATTTTTTTCATGCTGACAGTCTCTCCCTCAGGACTAATCCTTCCTTTATGCCCAAAGTGGTGTCCAGTGTGGCTTTCCAACCAGTCTGTCTATTTGCCTACCTTCTTCCCTAATACTCAAAATAAAGGGGAAAGGATCCTGCACTCCTTGGACGTCCACAGATAGCTCAGATTCTACCTTGATAGGACTAAGCCCTTCAGGAAATCTGACCAGTTACTACTTAGTTTTGCACCAGGGGCAGAGGGCAAGGCCATTTCAAAACAGACAATTTCCAAATGGATAGCACACTGTATCCATTTCCACTGCAAACACCATGGAAAGCTAAACCCTCAGGGGGCAGAACACGTTCCACTAGGGGAACTTCTTCCTCTACAGCATTCCTCAGGGGAGTCCCTACCAGGGACATTCTGGAGCCTGCTACCTGGAGTTCTGTGCACACATTCACCAAGCATTACCACCTACCTATATTTTCCAAATCCAGGGTGGGTTTTGCAACTCCAGTCTTGCAGGGCATACTAGACAGCCCAAACAATTATTGACTGCCACCACCCTTTCTACAGCTTTGGGAATCTACCCAATTGTGATGACTGCAACAGTGAAACATGAAAAACATAGTACAGTTGTGTACACTTACCATAAATGCAGATGTTCGAGTGTATTCACTGTTGCAGTCTTGGTTTCCCTCCCTCCAGCCCCCTTCTCGCTCTCTCCTCTGTGTATACTACTCACCCCTTGCAGGGGTATTGGTATTACTTTTTACTGTTGGAGATTTTTCCACCATAGCTTAGCTCCCTGTTGGGGACCTCCTGACATTTGGGGCAAAAAAAACTGATGTAATGGCGTCGGCTGTCTGTTTTTATATCCTTGATGTCAGACCTGGAGCAACAGCAACCAATGCAGAAATACCAAGTCTCTGGTATTCCGGCTGACTGAGGGCTACCTGCAGACAGATAACCCAAATGTGATGACTGCAACAGTGAATACGCTGTCTCATCTACATTTATGTTAAGTGTACACAGCTGTACTTTCTTAGTGGGTTCTTCTCACTTGCATTTCTCTGCCTTGCCTCCCCACTGCCCCCAGAGTCTTCACAAAATGCTTGACCCCAGTGATTGCTTATTGCAGGACAAAGGGAATACAGATGTTTCCTTACCTGGACGAAATGCTGATCCAGGCTGCCAAACAAGAGACCCTCCTTCTGCACATCCACATTGTAGTGGCCCTTCCACAGTCCCTGGGATTCCAGCTAAACTTATGTAAATCACATCTACAGCCAACCCATAGACATTGTCTTCCTCAGGTGCAGGTTACGCTCAGACCTCAAGGAAGCATATTTACCACCCCTCAAAGTGAGCTCATTGATGGAACATCTGCTTCTGGCCCTTCACTCCACAGGTGTGACAGCAGGGCAGTTTTTTAGGCTGTTGCGCTACATGGCAGCCACCATCCCCATGCTACCTTTAACAAGACTGCATATGAGAAAGTTACAATGGTATCTTCCATCAGTCTGGACACAACACTTCCATCATCTGAAGCACAAAGTGCCTCTTCTCCCTTGCTTAACAAAGGAAATACAATGGTTGTTGGCACAGGTAAGTCACAACCCAGGTCTTCCCCTCCAACCACTTCAGCCCGCACAGTGCATGCACACAGATGCCTCAGATTTGGGCTAGGAACAACTCTGGGCCATCGAGGGGTGCAGGGCCTGTGACCACATCCTCACAAACTGGAACACGCCAGTGATCGAGAGATGAGTACAATTCTTCTCGCCCTCCAGTTGTTTCCACCTTTCCTAGAGCAGGGCCCATTGAATATTTACACAGACAACAACACTGTGCTGTGGTATCTCAACAAGCAGGAAGGGACCAAGTCTTACCTGCTCTGCAGACTAGTCCTTCTGGTTTGGGAATTTGCCACCTCACAGGGACTTGCTTTGCAGGCAGCCTACGTTCCCCCCCTCCACAAGTCCCAGGCAGATTATCTGAACAGAACCATCACAAGGAACCACAAATGGATGCTTCACAGAGATGTTTTCCTGGATCTGGTCCACAGGGTATACCTCAAATAGACCTGTTTGCCTCCTCCATCAAAAGGCACTTTCCTGTTTTTTTTTTTTTTGCACCAGGACACCAGAACCCCATGCACTGGCAACCGTTGTCTTCTCAATCTCCTGGAAGGGGAAGTAATTTATATACCTTCCCCTCCATCCTGCTAATTTCGAAAGTCCTACTGAACATTCAGCAGGACACACCAAAAATCTTGGTGACTCCCTACTGGCCCAGACAGCTGTCGTTCCCCTTACTTCTACAATTGTCCAAGGGCAGTCACCACAAGTTACCCCCCAGAGCTGACCTTCTCACACAACACAAGGGGTCACTGAGTCACCCCACAGTGGCAGCTTCTACAACTTTCCCTGTGGCTGATAGGATTCTGATCCCCTTTAGACACCTTTACAGCGAGGACGTGCTCAATGGCCTGCAGGAGGCCAGGAAACTAAATACAAGAAAATTCTACCTTTCGAAGTGGAAAAGATTCACTTCTTGGTGTCACAAAAGACAGCTGGTCCCACTTTCTAGTGAATCCACTCTAGTCCTGTCTTATTTGTTTGAGTTACTGCAGACTGGCTTGTCTTATTCATCCATCAAAGGTCATCTGTCTGCAATTTCAGCATGCTTTCCTCTGGACCCACTCTTAGCATCCAGGCTTCCTTTTAAGCTCTTCCTTAAAGGGGTACTTCACCTCAGACCTCACAGGAAACCCTCCCCTCCTCCTTGAGATCTTAACTATGTGCTTGAAAAGCTTACGCTTCCCGCTTTTGAGCCAGCATATAAAGCCTCTCTAAAACATTGCACAAGGAAGACTGTACTGCTAGTAGCTCCGACCTCAGCCAGAAGAGTATCAGAACTACAAGCCCTTATGGCTATTCCTCCCTTTCTAGTTTTCCACAAGGATAAGGGTTACCATTAGAACTAACCCATCCTTCATGCCTAAGGTGGTGAATGGACCTGTCCCTTAACCAAGCCATACACTTATTTGTCTTTTTCCCCAACCTAAAGGGGGACAGTAAGAGACAATACAGTTTTACCTGCGTAAAACTAAGTCCATCAGACAGACTGACCAACTCTTTGCATCCTTCCACCCTAGAACCCTGAGGAAGGGAGTGTCCAAGCAGACCATCTCTACTTGGATCTCGAAGGCCATCACCTTCTGCTACCAATTCCATGGTAAATCTCTGCAAGTGGCAGTTAAAGTGCATTCCACCAGAGCCGTGTCTTCTTCAGGAGTCTTCTTTAAGGGTCTGGACACCTCTACTATCCTGGAGGCAGCTACTTGGTCTTCTGTTCACACCTTCACCAAACTCTACAAACTTGACGGCATCTCTAGATCCAGGGCAGGATTTGCCAGGGCTATCCTTCATGGATTCCTGCAATCTGCCTCTAGACCACCTCCCCTATCACAGTCCGCTTTGGCACTCACCCAAATGCAGAATACTGCAACATGGGAATAGAAGGACCTAGAAAAGTTTTGTAAAATCTTATCATAACCATAGATGTCCTTCTCTTCCATGTTGCAGTATTCCTTCTCACCCACCTTCCCCTCCTGTTTGGGTACATTTCCCTATCTGGGTGGCACTGAACTGGCATTGCCCTTTTAGGACTGGGTCCGACTAGGGCTTTCAGTTCTGAGGGCTGGTGCGTGCCAACGTCACTTTTATGGCCCTCGTTCCCTTAGCCAAGTCAGACGTCAAACTCTCCTAAGAGGGACTGAAAACCCTTGTATACTGGCCATATGCAAGACTAGGAGTAAACCCATATGCAGAATACTGCAACATGGAAGAGAAGGACATCTATGGTTATGGTGACATTTTACACAGCTTTTCTTTACCCCACAGAGTGGACCTTCTTGCACACGACAAAGGATCCCAGATCCACCCACATTGGCAATTTCTGCATCTCACCTTGTGGGTAATAGGATTCTGATCCCTTTCAGACACCTATACAACAAGGACATGTTCACAGTCCTGCAGGAGGCCAGGAAACTTAATACCAGGAGATCTTGCATGTCCAAGTGGAAAAGATTCTCCATATGGTGTCTTAGGAGGCAGTTGGACCCATTACAAAGTGAGGTTCCCCAGGTGCTGTCTTAACCTGTGTGAACTTTTGCAGGCAGGGTCAGCATTCTCCCCCATTAAGGCCCATTTGTCTACCATTTCTGCCTGCCTTCCTCTGGAACCCCCCCCCCCCCCCCTTAGCTTCCAGATTACCTGCAAAACTGTTCTTTGGGGGGGAGGGGGTGCTTCACATCAGGCCACCAAGGAAAGCCCATTGCACCTCCATGGGACCTGAATTATGTTTTAGAGAAGCTCACACTTCCACCTTTTGAGCCAGTACCCAAAGCTTCCCTAAAGTACTGCACATGGAAGACTGTTCTGATTGTGGCATTAACCTCAGCTAGAAGCATTTGAGTTGCAAGCTCTCGTCGCTGTTACACCCTTCCTCATCTTCCACAGAGACAGGGTAACTCTCCAAACCAAGTAATCCACCTACCTACTTTTTCTCAACCCACAGGGGGACAGTGAGAGAGTACTTCATTCCCTTGATGTGCACTGACAGCTTAGGTTCTGTCTGCACAAAACTAATTCCAAAAGACAGTCTGACCAATTGTTTGTCTCCTTCCACCCAGAGCCCTGTGGAAAGCAGTAGCTAAGCAAACTATCTCAGCCAGGTTTTCCAGAGATATTACCTTTTGTTACACACACCATGGGAAACCTTTATGAGGCACTGTTAAAGCACACTCCACTAGGGCGATGACTTCATCTGGCACCTTCTTCAAAGGCCCGGACAACTTCCACTGTTCTTGAGGCAGTCACTTCGTCATCTGTACACACTTTCACCAATCATTACAAAATAGACCAGATTTCCAGGTCCAGAGCTGGATTTGCCAGAGCTATCCTCCATGGATTCCTGGAGAACTCTACTAGGCCACCACCCCCTTCCTCACAGTGAGCTTTGGCACTCACCCAACTGTACAGAATACTGCCACATGTGAATAGAAGGACATAGAAGAGTTGGGTAAAATCTTACCATAACCATAGATGTCCTTCTCTTCCGTGTTTGCAGTATTCCTTCCCTCCCTCGTATCCCTCCAGATAATAGGGATTTCCCTTCTTGGATGGCACGGAACTTGCACTACCCTTTCTGGGTCTTGTTCCGACTGGGGGGGCTCAGTTCTGAGGTCTAGCGCATGCAAACGTCACTTTTATTGCCCACGCTCAGCTAGGCATGTCAGGCATCCCACTCGCCATGCAGTGACTTCCAACTTTTGTATACTGGCCAGGCATTCAGGTAGCAACAAGAGAAAATCCCAACTGTACAGAATACTGCAACTTAGAAGAGAAGGACGTCTGTGGTTATGGTAAGATTTTATACATCTTTTTTTCTTCCTGGCATCCAAGCAGTGCACTTATCCAGTTACTGAAATTTCCCCATAAGTATAGATCCACTGGCTTTCTCTGTTAAATTTGTTTTCTCACTGGGAGATCTTGAATTAAGCTGTTACTCAATGTGCAGCCTTCTTGGTAGTCTGCAAGATGGCCATCTTGCTGAAAGAATGGGCTATATTGTTACACAACTTTGAGATAGCCTTCCATGTCCAAAGAAAAACCTGTCCTGTGTTAGACAGGCATAATCACTTCCTGTTTAATTCCTCGAGTGATGTTTAAGCTCATATGTTTGGGAAGTCTTTCTGTGATCTTTTTGTATCGCCACCCATTGGCAAGGGCAGTGACTTTTGTCTTATTTACCTGCAGACAGCCATCCAAAGATGCTATAGTCTATAATCATGAGGGCTCCTTAACTTCCCTTCCTGCCATTTTTTTTCTTTCTTTTGAAAGCAGATGAATCTGTTTTATAGCTCCATTTTGGCTTTGCCAAGTATGATTTCCATTTTTATGTCTTTATACTCTAAAAAAAAAAAAAAAAGTAAGTAAATCTTGTCTGAAACCCTGTAGAACCATTCTCAGCTACACACCTAAGAAGCTTCTTGTCTTATTGTCATGCTCTTAAACTAACCATGTAATTTCTTTACTTTTAATGATGGTCAGGGGTGCTGCTTAAACTCACAGAGTCATCCATTTCCTTACCTCTGTTCAGAGACCCAAGAGGAGGAATGCATAGGAAGGGAAAGTAACAATTGCTATGCTTCTGATTGGTTTATGGATCCCGTGTTGCAGCTGTTCTGGATTGTTTGTTAAATTGTTAACTGTAGTGTGCGCTTCTCAAAGTTCACTTTTCATTTGTATCTAAACTTCACCAGAGAGTTAATAGAATGTCTGCTTTCATTTGTGGTATTCATGGCCTTTTTAACAGCTGTTTCAGCAGATCAACACCAAAGACCAATGTAGAATTTTAATTTTGTTTTGCAAAATGTAACCATCTTGTTTTGAAACAGCTTCTTCAGTGGAACCCTGTCTTTGAAAACAGTTTTTTGGTAGCAGTCATATTTGCCAAATGAATTTCATAATTTTAGAGTGCTGTATGTTGAATGCCTTTTTGTTTTTTCATACAGAAGGATACTTTTTTCTCAATTAACCCTTTATTCATGCTGAAAGTGGCCACAAATATGGATTTGAACCAGTTAATTGACCCCCACCCTCACACAGACAATACCAGTAAAGGGGAGTATTTTCATTGTCTAGGTGTTTCGCAGGCAGTTCTGATTCTTCTTGGAAATGTAAAAAAAAATCTTTTAGCAGTGGCAGCCAACTTTCACTTGAACATGTTAGGGTGCAGTGTTCTATGTGGCAAGGTGGCACTGTGCATGTATTACATTTTTTGTAATAAGTGTAGAAAACCACTGCCTTTTTCCAAGGCTTATCTGACTAGAGTTTGCTACCACTAAGGCCTTCTTCACTAATGCTTTTGTAAAAGGGCAGGTGATGCTTGCTTAGCTTTAGCTTTGGTTTCCTTGCATACCTTTAGAAAACACCAAGTTGGATGTGGTGTCAAGGGAAGGGTATTCTCTTGGGGCTTTCATTTGATATGGGATTGTTTAACCACCCAGAAAGACCAGCTTTAGGTGTGCGTCCTTGAGGGGGATATTTGTTATACAAAGTGCTGTTTTAAGAGGTGAAGGAGTTTGCATATTGTTATCAACTTAACAAAAGTTCAGTGATTCTCCGTCAGAAACATGCGATCTGGTTTCATTGTAAGATAATGTGCAATATTTTACTGTAGGTGTGCATTCCATTATATAGCACATTTTCTTATGCTGTTATGTCATTATTGAAATACCCTTTAATTATTTTAAATGTGGTTCCGTGTATTTGCAGGTTTTACTGCTTCATCCTTTACCTTACCTACTGTACTTACTTTACTGTACTTTACCTACTGTCTAGGATGTTAGTGGAGTTTCATCATCTGACTGTATGTTATGATTTACATTACATAGGATCATAGAAAGTTACTAGGCTATTTGCTCTGCGGCCCTTATAAACCTAGCCAACAGTTTAGCCCATGTTTAGACAAGTCAGCATCCAAAGTCCCTGTCAAACAGGGACACGGGTAGAATCCCAGGGGTGTGTTTTCTGTTTCCCATGAAGTTATCCAGTTTGTACTTAAAAAGGGATAATGAGGTACTATATTTGACATGGAGAGGGAGACTTCTACAGATGGGGGAATCTCTGGGCCTAGTCCTGTTGTTGGCACAGACCAGGTTGAGATTGCACATGCGGGTTATTTGAGTAGAACTTGTGGATATGCAGCAGTCCCATCAAGGCAGGGTCTGAGATTGCTTTGTATGCCAGACAGAGGTCACCTCTGAGGAGTCTGTATGAAACTTTGTAAAGGGACAGGGGTTTTAGCCTATCTGTGTATGGTGGATGTCTGAGGCCCTGGATTCTTCTGGTGAGGAACCTCTGTGGTATCTCCAGCTGCTGCATGTGTTTTGCGAGTTACATGCCGAAGGGAGCATTCTACTCAATATTGGCCTTATAAGGGAAGAATACAGGGATGTTACGACCTTGTCCCTGGATGAGATACCCTTACTTATGAGGTGGGCCACGTAGAAAGCCTTCCGTACAACAGAAGCAACATGGTGGTCAAAAGCAGGTTGCTGTCAACCTGGGTGCCCAAATCCCTCATGACTGATTGCGTGCTTGGAACGTTATTAATGTGATATGTGGGGATGTCACTCTCCCCAAAGGGGATGATGATGATGATGCATTTTTTGGCGTTCAGCTTGAGGCCATGTTTCTGGCACCAGTCATTTGTTTGGGCGAGACCTTCTTGCAAGAGCATCCACATCACTTGGGGAATTGATGACCACACCCAGCTTGCAGTCATTTGCAAACTTGGTAAGTCAAGTAATGCTTCTTGAAGAAAATGATGCAGTCAATTTAAATATTTTTGCCATAACAGGAGATATTTGACGACTGTTTTACGCAATCTACTTTTTTGCTTTATTAGGGGAACTTTTTCTGATTCCTCTGTGTTAAACACATTTTTCTGATTCCCCTGTGTTAAACAGCCAAGAGAACCTCTGAGATTGTTTTCCTTGTTGTTTTGTTTAGTTTTACATTTGATTTGGCATACCCTGCACCATGTTGTTGTTCATTGTAATCATTGTTGCAGTACTAAGTGTTGGGATTTTCTGCCTGCAGGAGTCCATGTTTGTCTTGAATACCAGAGAATTTTGCCATCTCCAGGTGGCAGATACCCTCTCTACCCAATATCAGTGGTATAAAGGAGTTCTTGGATGGTAAAATCATTTTTACTTTCTTGGCGTGTCAATCCATTACAGAACTCTGCCTGTTGTACCATCTGTTTGTCAGGCTCAAAGACCAGTAGTTTAAACTAAGGACCCCTTTGGAAAACCATTTTTTAAGTACTATTTCTGTTTACTGCGTCTGATTAATGTCAAAATTAACAGCTGCTTTAAGTGCAGAAAACTGTTTCCACAGAAGGACTTTCAATTCTGTTTATTCTGCTTGGACTCTGAGCATGATATCCCCAAGTTACTTTTGTGCCCCTTTTAATGATGGGACTTTCAGGTGTAGGACTGAATCCCTTAACAGATATTTAACCGATGTTGTTGTTAGACCTATGCACAAGGTATCTTCCAGTGGCTCTCACAGACCTCCAGAAGATGTGCAGAAGAGAAGTCACTCCTGGAGGCAGACAACACTTTGATGTTCTTCGTGTTTCACTGATGCAGTCATTACATTTGGGTAATCTGCTGGCAGGTTGCCCGCAGTTGGCCTGAATTCCAAAGTCTTGGGTCCTGCGTCGGTGGCGGTCTCCTCTTCCATGACGTCAGGTCGTCAGGGGTACAAGACATGCAACCAATGCCATTTTCTGTAGTCTTTCTTGCTTCGCGGTGCCCGAAGCAGAAGCATTTCGCAAGTGCCGGTCGGCCGACTACTGAAATTTTCGAGTTTGAGTTTCAGAACCGAAGTCTTCACTAAAGCCAAGTACCTCGTTGGGGAAAGTTTTTTCTTGCTCCATACCAATGTCAGAAAAAGTTAATAATTGTATTACTTGTGGGAAGCAAATACCTCATAAGGATTTCCATCTATACTGTATTCCTTGCCTAGGCCCTGATCACAATGTGCCTGGCTGTCGGCTTTGCACTATTAAGCGTCTGTATGTTTTTGCCTCAAAGTATTTTGGAAACAGATTTAACTACCCAGAAATGTCATCTGATAGCAATCTGACTACCGGGGTACATAAAAAAAACACAAAGAAAAGGATAGAGAAAGGCAGTCGAGATCCAAAACTGACGAAGCTTCTCCTAAGCCAGTCGCCGGTACTCAGTGAGGCACTTTCACAGCCCCTGATATCCACTACTTTCGAGACGCAGGCCTCTACCGACACCCATGTGGAATCAAGCATGCCACAAGATACTCAAGGTGTTGGACCGACAGATGCATCTCCCTCGTATGGGTCCGGAGCCGCTGATCAGGCACTGGCTTCTGAGGGTGTATTCAGACCTCAACATTTGCGTATCAAACCGGTGACAGCTGCAAAACCAAAGACAAAAGCAACTTCTAAAACTAAAAAACCGACGCATGAGCCACATGCACAGGCTTCTATGCCTAAAAAACAGATGTTCAAAATGGCTGAAGACCTTATTACCTTGATCAGGGGTACCCATCCCCCACCAGATAAGAGGCCTAGGCAAGACACTGATTATGAATCTTCAGATCAGGTTTCTATTTCTTCTGATTCCTCTTCTGAACAGGAATTATCTATACCTCTCTATGAGGATTCAGATGCAGAGGAGTCTATACCACCTGCATCACCTCCTGAGGATTCATTTGAAGAAACCTTGCATACTTTGAGGAAGCATTTTCACTGGGAGAGTCAAGATTTCTCAGAATCAAAGAGGCTCAGGGATTTCCTTCAGCACAGGCCTTTAGCCATGCCCCCTCTTTTAGACGTGGATGATGTGTTTTTGGAGTCAAGCTTGACCCCTGACTCCTTACCTCCGGCTCCCAGCAAGCCTGACCGATATTACAGGGTCCCTGACTCACATAAATTCCTATTTAGAAACCCTGCTGCATATACTGAAACTATTTCACAGGGTCCAAAGGGAGTTAAGTCTTCTACAACAAAAATCCTACCCCCTCTGACAGAGATTCAAGCGCATTCCATAGATGGCGGAAAAAGGTTTATACATCTGCTACCTTGGCAATAAGGGCCTTAAACTGACAATTTCATATGCTAACATATCAACAACATGTCATGGGATTGCTAAAACAGAAAATGATGATTTCTGAATGTGCAGAAAATAAAGAAATGCAGGAATTTATTGCATGCAGCTGAACAGGTTGGAAAGCATACTTTGCAATGTGGTTTTGATTCTTTAGAGGCCTCCTGCAGGGCCGCAATTACTGGATCTCTGATTAGGTGGCATGCCTGGTTAAAGGAACAAAACTTGCCTGACCATGTTAAAGCTAAAGTTGTTAGATGCACCTTTACAGCATGATACTTTTTTTGGAATTAAGGCAGAAGAGGTTTTAAAGAAAATGGAAGGTAAGGGTAAGTTTATGAAAACTGTAAAAGACTTTTTACAAGTGCAGCCACCAAGATTCAGTAGACACTGGCCTACAAAAGATTGGTCCTTTCCTGTGTCAGACAGAGCTCAAAGGGGCAAATCCAGACGCCCTAAGGGTTCCAGATACCAGGCGCAAGATTCATACAGGTCAAAGCAATGGGGCGGTTCAACCTCCAAATCTGGAGGAGATAAAGTGCAAACCTACAGAAAACAGTCCCAATGACTTCCCCCTACCTGCACCAAACACTTATCTTTTGGCGACACCCTTAGGGAGAAAATTAGCACTTTTTGCTCAAAATTGGCAGTTAACCCAGGACACGTGGGTGCTAAACATAGTATCATAGGATACAGACTCCACTTCCATACTATGCCAATGGCAAACAGTTGGCCAGATCTGCCAAAAAATCAATGGGCAGAGGCCCAGAAACAGGTTACGTCCCTCGTGGATATGGGGGCCATTCAGCCAGTACCAGAACAGGAAATAGGACAAGGTTTTTAGTCAAGACTGTTCTTGGTACCCAGAAAGGACAAGGTCTGTTGGCCAATACTGGATTTATCAATTGTGAACACATACCTGGACATTCCAAAATTCAAAATGCTGACTTTGCAACAGCTTCTGCCCATGCTGGGCAAGAATGCTTGGCCGGTGACATTAGACCTAAAAGAGGCATACCTGCTTGTCCCAATAAGACAATCATGCAGAAGATACCTCAGATTCAAGGCGGCTTAATGCATTACCAATTCTCTGCACTGCCCTTAGGCTTATTTTCTGCGCCCAGGGTCTTTACAAAATGCCTGGCACCAGTAATTGCATATTGCAGACAAAGAGGTATCCAAATATATCCTTACTTGGACGACTGTCTCATTCAAGCAGAGAACAAGGACATTCTCCTTAAACGCCTGGCGTTTGTGAAAAAACTTCTAACATGCCTAGGGTACACAATAAACGAAAACAAATCACAACTGCTACCCTCTCAAAAGATAACATTCCTGGCTGCAAGCTTCAATACAACTGCCCATATAGCTTATATCACGCCAGACAAGCAAAGGCAACTGACTACTTACTTCAAACTGATGGCAACAAAAACCCAGTTATCTGCAAGACAAATTCTGCAGGCTTTGGGCTTCATGGCATCCTGCATCCCACTAATTCCATGTGCAAGACTGCATATGAGGAAACTTCAATGGTACCTAAAAAGTTTATGGAATCAACATTGTCAGTCTAGAAACAGTGATTCCTCTCATTCCCTGCCTACAACATGAGTTTCTATGGTGGGCAAAGGCATGTCACCAAAACATGGGACGGGCCGTCACTCCACCCCATGCCAACCAAACCTTAACAGATGCATCAGATTATGTCTGGGGGGCCCACATGGCAGGAAGATGCATTCAGGGCATATGGACCCCAAAACAAATGCATCTACATATCAACCAGAAAGAGATGCTAGCTGTTCAAAATACCCTAACAGCCTTCAAGGACTTATTTCATCCAGGACAACTACTGATAAAGATGGACAACACCACGGTCATATGGTACATAAACAAGCAAGGGGGCACGCACTTATACTCCCTTTGCAGATTAGCCATGACACTGTGGGACACGGCTTTGACTTAACCAAATACATCTTCAAGCTCAGTTCCTGCCAAGAAAGCAAAATACTCTGGCAGACGATTTAAGCAGAAACCTTATGGATCCTCACAAGTGGAAACTAGATCCACAAGTCTTAAGCATGATAAAGAAATGGGGGAGCCCAGACATAGATCTATTTGCCTCTCCTCAAAATTATCAATTGAAAAGATTCTGCACAAGGACTAAACACAGACAAGCATGGAAAGTGGACACCCTATCCTCCAGTTGTAAACACCTGTCAGTTTACGCCTTTCCTCCTCTGCCTCTTCTATCCAAGGTCCTCCTAAAAGTCAGACAAGAGAAACCAAAGATGATACTAATTGCCCCGGACTGGCCCCGCCAATACTGGTACCCAATCCTAAGAAACTTGTCTCAATATCCAGCTTGGGCCTTAACTCAAAGACCTCAACTACTGTCCCAGCAAAACAATCAGATTCTGCACAATCAACTCCAGACACTGAACCTGGCAGAATGGCTGATCATATAGTTATACAAGCAACGCCTCTTAGTAAGGCTGTGATGGATGTCATTTTGTAAGTCAGAAGGCTTAGTACTAGAAAATCTTATGCTGATAAATGGAAAAGATTCGGTGCTTGGAATCAAGCACAACGAAATGATACAGCAGAAACAAATATTCCTCAGATATTACAATATTTAACTGAGATGCTTGACAAGGGCCTATCTTTTTCATCAATTAAAAGTCATGCCTCTGCCATTTCGGCTCATTACAGTACAGAGCCACCAGTCTTTTCTCATCCTTTACTAAAGCAGTATCTTAGAGGAGCCAAAAATTTAAGGCCTCCTAGAAGATCACCAATACCTGCATGGGACCTCAGTTATGTGTTGGAAAAGCTCATCCTGCCTCCATTTGAACCAGCCGCTACTGCTGATATAAAGTTCTTATCATGGAAAACAGCTCTGCTAGTAGCAATTACTTCAGCAAGAAGAGTTTCAGAGCTACAGGCCTTCATGGCTGTAGAGCCTTTTATCATCTTTTACCCAGGCAGGGTGTCTCTAAGGACAAATCCTACATTTATGCCTAAGGTGGTTTCCAGTGTGGCTCTTAAACAGACTGTTCATCTGCCAACTTTTTGTCCAAATCCGCAGAACAAGGGGGAAAGAATTCTGCTTTCCTTGGACGTGCACAGACAGCTGAGAGTCTACTTGAGCAGGACTAAAGCTCAAAGAAAATCTGAGCAATTACTAGTGTCATATGCTGCAGGATCAGAAGGAAATTGCCATTTCAAAGCATACCATATTAAAGTGGATAAGCCATTGCATATGTTTCTGCTACTTGCACCAAGGAAAACCTGTGCCCAAGGGCATTAGGTCTTATTCCACTAGAGCTGCAGCTACTTCAGCAGCCTTTCTCAGAGGAGTACCAACCAAAGACATTCTAGAGGCTGCTACCTGGAGTTCAGTTTACACCTTTACAAAGCATTATCATTTGCCTCTCTACTCTAAGTCCAGGGCAGGCTTTGCCATTGCAGTTCTGCAGGGCCTTATAGCCGCACCTAATGCTCTTTAGCTTCAGCCACCCAACCATAGCTTTGGGATTCTTCCCAAATGTAATGACTGCAACAGTGAAACACGAAGAACATAGTACAGTTGTGTACACTTACCATAAATGTAGATGTTGAGTGTATTCACTGTTGCAGTCCAGGTTACCCGCCCGCCATCCCCCTTTCATTCTGGAGTTTCTTTCCTTCTCTATCTTCTACAACCTCTGTGGTGTATTTGCTTGTAGATTAAGGTAAAGTTTATATTGATGCATGTATTTATATATACATAATTTTGCTACCTTTTTGGGGGCACCTGACATCTGGGGCAAGAAAAGTAAAGAAAATGGCGTCTGTTGCATGTCTTGTACCCCTGATGACCTGATGTCACGGAAGAGGAGACCGCCACTGATGCAGGATCCAAGACTTTGGAATTCGGGCCGACTGAGGGCAACCTGCCAGCAGATTACCCAAATGTAATGACTGCAAGAGTGAATACACTCGAACATCTACATTTATGGTAAGTGTACACAACTGTACTTTGTGTCAGACATCCTACCCTGACTTAGTCAGTGATCTAGGTGATGTGTATTTACAGTACCCTACAGCAGGGCCAGCTGTGTCCGAGACCTCTGACGTGACACTCGTGGGGACCGCCATGTCATTGTTCTCTTCCATGTCCTAGCTAGCTAGAATTGTGTGAGCATTGTTATAGCTGGGGGTCATTTTGTAGGGTGAATCCCTCTGGTGTGACCTGGAGAGGATCTTCCTGGGGCTTGGCCTGAGGGACTCCCAATTCCTATGATTCTGATTAGGAAGAACTGGCTTATGTGGAGCAATTTTCCTTCGTTCTACAGTGCCTTTACTCAGATTCTGAAGGCACCCTGTCTTCATCTTCACCTCCTGAGGACCTTTCCTTTGAGTGAGGATACTTGTATTTCCCTAATTTGGGTTTGACCCTCCTCCCATGTGTTGCTTTGTGATTACTACTGCAGTAATTATCCTTATGAGCACAGTACAGTTTTATGATTTACTCTAACTGAAAGATACTTAAATAAGAGCGTCACTTCTGTAGTATGTGTTTCACCCACCTTATCAGTGTGTGTTGACATCATTCACGTTTTTTTGGAGGTTTGGTAAAAAAAAAAAAAAAAAAAAAAAGTGATATCACTTTTGATGTAGCTTGTATCTTCCCATGGGTAAGGCACTTGATTCAAAGTTACCTTTGTTACCCTTACAGGGTCTTTCATTGATAACATTTGTGGTGACTGCAAACATCCAACTGAAGGCTTAATGTTAAGTTTTCAATCTCTCCTTCATTCTTGCTGGATGCGAGAACTCCTTTTACCAGCTCGAGGCAACCCTATATCCCATGATGCAAGGCGGAACTACCTCAGATCGGTCTCCTTTGCCAGCTGAGGTAAGTTTTTCTTGTTAAAGAAGAAAAAAAAAAGTTTAGTTAGGGGTTTAATTTCCCTTCAGTGTTAGGTTAGCCTGTATTTAGTACAGCCCACCCTATTCCCTTCCTTTTTAAACTTTTAAAATAATTTTTTCAGTTAAAGTTTTAGTCAGGCCTAGTTCCCCAAGTTATTCCCTTCCTGTGTGTCTGTGTAGGGATTGTTGTGTGTTTGTGGGGACTGTTTGTGTATATCCTTTAGGATGTCTAGGACCAGTGCTGTCAGAAAATGTCCTGCAGGACTCAGTCCTGCAGGAAAGATCCTCCGAGGTTTGTTAAAACCTGAAGGTTCTCCTCCTAAGCAAGGGGCAGGAAAACCTCTTAAGCCACGCTCAGGCTACAGTGTCCAAGCCTCCGATGCTTCTCTGTTGCCTGGCTCCATCGGCTCCGCCCGATCTTCCATGCTGTCTGACCACGATTTGGAGAGGGTGGTAAGCAGGCTGTTGAAGTCTCAGGCACTGGCCCAAATGCTCCATAGCCCGTCTCAACAGACTCAGCCCCATTCTTGAGATTCCTCCTCCGACTCCACACCAGAGTTCGAGCCAGAGCTTGGGACAGCGAGCCGATACATCCTTTGGCTCCAGTCATCCTCGGCTCCGATCTCCTCCTTGAGACTTTCCTTGGAGGGATCCGGACTGTCTGCTCCGAGGGCTAGTGGCATCGGACCCTTGTCGCCGACCATTCCTGTTTGTGTTCAGGTCTCGGGAGAGGAGCCTTGAGGTGATGAGTGTCCTGGCCTCTGAGCCTGGTCAACGGTCTATCCCTCTAGCTCCTCCCTCATCAGTGCCTGCAGATGCCTCTTGCCAGCCTCTTGCTCTCAGGCCCAGGGATCCATCGCCCAGGTTTCCCGGTTTCTCCTGACCCTGCAGGAACCCAGGAAACACACAGACTCCCTGAGTCTACTACATCTGATACCGACTTAGATGAGTCGGAGGGTCTGAGGATGTCTCATTTTCAGACATCGGATCCCGACCCTCCACCTCCATGCAGGTAGTGGCTGAACCTGTCCCCAGGAGACCATCCAAGTTCATCACAAACAGTTCCTGTCCAAAGGTGTCTCTGTGGATGCTATGCTGTCCATCCTCCTAATAAGGATTCTAGGACCATGGACAGGTATGGAAAATTACCTTTGTCACTTCACCAGGCTTCAACGAGATATTCTCAAGGAACTGGGAGAAGTAGTCCAGGATCCTTCAGCTGCTGGGGCTCAGGAAAGATTGCCTCTCAGCTAGCTATCCTGAATTCGATATCTAACTCCTCCATGCCAAGCCTGGATGCGGCTGTGTAATTTCCTTCACCAACACCCCTTTGACGGTTCGGCTTTGTACCTCAGGTGAAGGATACTTTGACCAGATGAAACTCTTTCTGCCGTTGGAGTCCAGTTTTCCACTCCTTCTAGACCATATCCCAAGGGTCAGAAGAAGGAGCTACACGGACACGTGGTCAGTTTACCCCTAGAGGCAGAGGGGTAACAATAATCAGAACCAGGGCAACAGGGAGCCTCTTAGCCCTTTCAGCATCCCTGAGGACTGTCCACCCTTGGAGGCAGTCGGGCTGTACCCAGTAGCCTGGCAATCCCTATCACAAGACAAGTGGGTACAGTCGATTATATCCGAGGGTTACAAAATCACAATCCCTTCCAGACATCTCACGGGATTTGGCAAAGCAGGTGGTTTCAAAACTCCCGGGAAAAAGAGCGATCCAGAGTGTGCCAGACCAGGTAGGATCCGCTTCTACTCAAGATTCTTTTTGGTCCCAGATTGGAGACCAATACTAGACCTAAGCAGACTAAACAAGTCTGTCAAAAGGCAAGATTCGGATGGTCACGCTGCAATCCATTCTGCCCTTTCTGGGCAAGGACAACTGGATAGACCTTCAGGATCGTGCTATCATATAAAGATTCACTGGGAGCCAGTCATTACCAATTCAGAGCACTGCCCTTTGGCCTCACTTCAGCCCCAGAGTGTTCACCAAATGCATGGCGGTGGTCACAGCTCACCTGAGGCGCCGAGGATTCCAAGTGTTTCAAGGATCAGCTTCTTGGTCCAGAGACTACACCTTACAGCTTTGCAAGAGTCTAGGAATTTGCCTTGCCAATCTATCACCTTTATAGGCAGAGTTAGATACCGTCAAAATGTTAGCCAGGCTAACAAATCAAAGGATTCTGGACATCCAGAAATTTGTTCAGCTTCTGTTACAAAGCAACAAGGTCAAAGCCAGGTTTGTCTTGAAAGTTCTAGGCCTAATGGCTGCAGCCATTGTTCTTCTTCCACTTGCAGTGGATGTTGTTCTCTGCCCATGAGACACGAGATCTTGGTGGGTATCTTCCCTCTTCATCAGGGCCGACCATTTGTTCCCCTCCTCCAGTTGCCACAGTCACCACTGATGCCTCTCTGATCGGGTGGGGGGCATTATCAGGCAGGATGGTCCACGGGCAACCCATAGAATACCACCTGCACATAAATGTCCTGGAGATGAGAGCAGTGCTTTTTTCTTCCCACAGGGACTATTGCAGTACAGACGGACAACATGTCCGTGGTCTGGTACATCAACAAACAGAGCGGAACCAGGTCCTATCCCTTATGTCGAAGCTCTCAGACTTTGGCAATGGGCGATCTCTTCTCAGCGGTTTCTGATAGCAGCAGGTCCAACCTATTGGCGGACAGGCTAAGCAGATCTATTCTGATGCCTCACGTCTCTCAATCAGTCTGTAGTGGATCAGATTTTTTGTTGCGATCTTTTCGCTACCTCAAAACAGCAAGTGCCCAGATTACTTCACACTATTTCCTCTTCCAGGCCAACCCTTGAGAGACTCTCTAACCCAGGATTGGCCTCGGGACTTCTTTATGCTTTTCCTCCCTTTCCATTGATTCCACAAGTCATTCAGAAAGCCACCGTTTTGAGAGCCAAATTGATCCTCATTGCTCCATATTGGCCTCGACAAATTTGGTTTCTACATCATCACCTTCTGGTGCAGCCCTGGCATCTGGACCCAGTTCGGATCTTTTGATCCACCAGTCGGGTCAGCAGCACCGAGCCATTCATTCTCTCAACCTCACTGCTTGGTTGCTCCACTTCCTTCCCTAGCCAGGCTACCAATGATTTCGGACTCAGTCAGAGACATTTTAGTGTCTTCTTTAAAGTCGTCCACTAGAACTGTTTATGCTAGCAAGTGGCGACGTTTTCTATTCGCCAGAAATATTGATCCTTTCACCGCTCCTATACATTCTGTTTTGGATTTCCTGGCGGAGGTTTTTCATTCGGGATCGTCATCATCTACAGTCAAAGTACAAATGGCTGCTATTTCCAAATTTCATGTTGGCTTGCAGGACAATAACATCATGTCTCATAGGTTATGCAAAGCCTTTTTGAGAGGAGTTTTTCTCCTAAAACCGCCTGTGAAACATCCTCCTCCGCAATGGGATCTGAACTTAATGTTGGCATCCTAATTCTACCTCCTTCGAACCGTCTGCTATGTTCTTTAAAGTTGTTGACATGGAAAACTATATTTTGCTGGCTGTTACTTCTGCAAGAAGAGTTTCTGAGATTCAGGCCCTCTGTATTCGTTCACCTTATCTGGTGTTTCATAAGGATATTCCTTTCTTCCCAAGGTTGTATCTCAAGCCAATATTAACCAATCTATTGATCTACCAGTTTTCTTTCCTAACTATTCTGACAGAGCTGAACAGAAGCTGCATTTTTGGATGTTCATCGTCAGCTCAGGTACTACTTACATAGGACTAAACAAGTTAGAAAATCAGACCAATTGTTTGTCTCCTATGCAGGAAACAGGTTGGGTCTTCCAGTATCTAAAGTGACCTTATCTAGATGGTTGACTTCCACCATTTCCTATGTGTACTCTCTAAGGGCAAACAACTATCTTCTAAGCCAAAAGCACATTAGTCTATCCACTTCTGTAGCCTTTCAGGATAGACTTCCCATTGACACTATTTGTGCAGCAGCTACTTGGGCCATGCCTCATACCTTTGTGTCTCATTACAAGTTGGATTTGGCCTCCAGAGATAGGGCCAGTTTTGGTTCCACTGTTCTCAAGAGTCTGTTCCATTGAGCCACCGGGATACAGGTGCTATCCAGCAGAATGAAGAGATTGACAACTTAACATTTAGAAGTTATGTACCTACCATAACGCTCCATGTTAGTTGTCTTCTCGCCTTCTTTCCCTCCCTCCTTCCCCTGGCCTGGACAGATCTTGAGAGTTCCTATTAGATTGCTTCCTCTGGAGCATTGTTATGAGGACTTCTTTTAGGAACCATGGTTCCTAATTATATTAGGATAAGTTTTTAGCAGGGTTAGTTAGCTGCCAAACGAGATCTGAGGTAGTGCATCATGGGATATAGGGTTGCCTCGAGCTGGTAAAAGGAGTTCTAGCCGAGGATCGGCTCCGAGCCCATCCAGCAAGAAAGAGAAGACAACTAACATGGAACGTTATGGTAGGTACATAACTTCTAATCCCTTAGCTTTACCGTAGATAACCCTGTGTTTTTCCACGGGCCTGAGGTACATTTGTTGGTGTCTTAACATGCACAGCCTTCCTCTGTCACAAAGGAACAGTGCCTTTACTGCACCCTGGGAAGTTAGACTTCTTATATTAGCCCTGGCACTGGAGGAGACAGGTGGGGAAGGAGATGACTTAAGAGGGAATGGGTTGTTTGCTTCTCGGGGACACAGCGGGTATTTGGGTACATGGAAAGTGTGTTTTCTGCAGTGGAAACTGCTTGCTTAAGAGAAGGTGATGGGGCTGATTGCTGAGAACATTCCTTGTAAGGAGGAATGGGCAATACGGAGACCCCATCGGTCATCCACCTCCAGCTCCGCATGAGAGGTGATTTCGCTGGTACTGGGTGTCAGAAACAGCTATTAAGTTTTTTTTTTTTTTTTTTTTTTGTCTGTAATATCACCTTGTTGATTCTTGCCCCAATGATGGGGAACAAATGGGATGATTGGCCAGGATGATGCTAGTGATTGACAAGCAGCAAGAGACGGGAGAGTAAGTTAAAAAAAATAAATAAATAAAAAAATGATGAAATGGACTGCTGTTCTGTTAGTAGGCAAGACTGTTGTTGCTTCCATTAGCATGGATAGGAGACCTGATCTTAACTGGCTGCCACCATTTATAGCTACTTTCTACACACTTTTCAGGAGCCGTTGTCCTTTCATTTGCATACATACAGATGTTTTTCGTGTTTCACTGTTGCATTCATTACATTTTTGTAATCTGCTGGCAGGTTGCTCTCAGTCGGCCTGAATTCCAAAGTCTTGGGTCCTGCGTCTGTTGCTATCTTCTCTTCCATGACGTCAGGTCGTCAGGGGTATAAAACATGCAGCCAACGCCATTTTCTTTGTCTTTCTTGCCGCGCGGTGCCCGACGCAGAAGCATTTTGCAAGTGCTTGTCGGCTGACTACTGAAATATTCGAGTTTGAGTTTCAGAACCGAAGTCTTCACTAAAGCTAAGTATCCCTTTGGGGAAACTTTTTTCTTGCTTTTTACCAATGTCAGTCACTTGTTATAGGGGACTCTATTGTCCGGCACACTGACGTCCCGCTCACCAGACTGAACAAGGAGAAGGTCACTGTAAGCTGCCTGTCTGGTGCCAGGATCCGCCGCATAACGCAAGCACTCAGGTCACTCCAAAGCAAGTACAAGTATGACTCCATCATTGTCCATGCTGGTGTGAATGACCTGAGACGTACCTCCTTGGACTACATGAAGAGAGACAAAGAGGAGCTCTCTGACCATGTAGCCCAGGCTGGTATGACCTTGACCTTGAGTAGCATCTTGCGCTCACCAAGAATGATGCCACAGTATAAAGACAAAATGATCAGTTTCAACAATTGGCTAAAGTATTGGTGTCATTCAAAGGGGATCCAGTGCCTGTCAGCCTGGGATGACATGCTCGACAAGCCACGTTGCTTCGCTAGGGACGGCTTGCACCTGTCACCCTTAGGCTTTGATACTGGCCAAGGATCTTGCCACCCCCATAGTGCCTTTTTTAGGCAAGGCTCAAAGGGCAAACCCACCTCCATAGACAACCCAAGGATAACAAAACTAAAGGTAATGCTACTCAATGCCAGAAGTCTAAACCTCAAGATGCATGCACTCAAAGCTGTCCTCAGTGTGGAGAAAATCGATGTCTGTGCAGTAACAGAAACCTGGTTCAAGGCTCTTGAGAGCACCCCAGCACTACCAGGTTATAACTCGTACCATGCGTTTCGGCCCCAAAACCCGGACCGAAGCACAAAAGGAGAGGGAGTATCTTTATTAATCAAAGATACCTACACCTCCAGGTTAGTGGCACTGCACGAAGCATCGGAAACCATCCATGTGCAACTAACAGCAGGCAAAACTGCCTTTCGGTTTGTAGCCTGCTACAGAACACCCTCCCTATTACAGGAACCCCACTTGGCATTCCTGAGAACACTGGAGAATATGAAGGTCTCTCCAAACACTATGTTATTGGGTGACTTCAACTACCCAAGCATTGACACGGAAAACTACTCAAGTCCAAACACCCTCGCCCAACGGTTCCTTGAATTTATAAACTCTAACGCAATGGAACAACTGGTCACCACTCCCACAAGAGGGAACAACATATTGGACCTGGTCATCACCAACATGGGGACTCTGTGTTCCACAGCAGAGGTAAACCCCTCATTGGTAAGATCAGACCATAAACAAATTTCCCTGGACATCCATATCCCGTCCCCACCCCCAGCCAAGGAAATCACTGTAAAGAATTTCTCAAAAGCCAACTTTGCACTTCTCAAGACTGAGGTGGGAATCCTTCAAAGCCCCTGGGCCAGAGGATAATACAGCCCAATCCGCAGAATCCTTTACAAATGCATTCTATGAGCACCTGCAGGAATGCATGGATCGTGTTATCCCAAATAAAACCAAGACTCACTCCTCCAAAAACAGGAGACCGATCTGGTGGACCCCTGCCGTAAATAAGGTGTACAACAGAAGGAGGAAGCTACTACATGACTGAGCAAAATCCCAAAAAGGGAAGGCATCTCTGATCAGTATTAGCAAGAAACTTTGATCCCTCATAAAATCATCAAAGGCCGGCTTCGAAAGAAAAATTGCCCTAGACACTAAAGATAATCACAAGGCCTTCTTTAGTTGTCAGGAACATGGGCGGAAACTCCCAAATATGCTCTGAATTGTTGCATAATGGTACTTAATATACCGAACCTACAGACATAGCCAACATCCTGGCAGACAGATTCAGCGCAGACTTCTCCCCCCCTTCCCCCCCAAAGGAGCAAATGCCTATCCCACCTGAATGTAACCTACCTGACATCACAGATGCACAGGTGAAAGCTACCCTCTCCAAAGCAAAAAACACAGCATCTATGGGACCGGACGGTGTCCTAGGCTGTGTCTTACACGAGCTACAAGAAGAACTGAACCCTCACATTAAGTCACTGTTCAAACTTAGCCTTACTACAGGATATGTACCCAAAGAATGGCGTACAGCTACAGTGGTCCCACTCCACAAAGGTGGTGCCGCAATGGACCCCGGAAACTATCGCCCCATAAGCCAGACTAGTCTGGTCTGTAAAGCTATGGAGCATATTATCATGGAACTCATAAACAAAGACATTGGGAGCCTCCAGACACTGGACCCTACCCAATTCGGCTTTAAGGGCAGATCTTGCCTCTTAAACCTAGTTGATTTCTTTGAAACAGTTACCAAAGCCATAGATGAGGGCAAGGTAGTCCACACAGCCTACCTGGACCTCGCAAAAGCCTTCGATACAATACCCCACTCTGGCATCATAAATAAGCTTACCAGCTTAAATATCAACCCCTATATCACAAGATGGGTTGCAAACTGGCTCAGAGATAGAACTCACATGGTCAGAATTGCAGGTGCCATGTCCGAATCCAAACCAGTTACAAGTGGCGTCCCACAGGGCTCAGTTCTGGGACCTCTCTTGTTCGGTATATACTTCTCTGAGGTTCAGGCTAACACGGGGGGGGGGGTTATGGCTGACAAAGTTCGCAGATGACTGCAAACTGGGGGCCATAATTGAATCTCCAGCTGACTCAAGCATCCTCCAAAAGGGTCTCACAGAGACGGATGCTTGGTGCCAGAGCCACGGCCTCAAGCTAAATGCTAAAAAGTGCATAGTCATCCCCTTTGGGAAAAACAAGGTGCCCACAAATTACCACATAGGTGGTAATCCATTAAGTACGGAAGAAGTAATTAGAGATTTGGGGACCAACGTAGATAGTAATCTCTCCTTTGATAATCACGTTGCTAAAGTGGTTAGAAAGACCTTCTATATAGCCCACCTTATCACGAAAGGGTTCGCATCTAGATCGAGAGGTCATTGTGCCCCTCTACTCATCAGGCCCATAATTGAATACAATGCCCCTTTTGGGATGTACCTTACCCGACACCTGCAGCAACTGGAGAGACCCCAAAAGTACCTCACCAAGAGGATCATGGGCCACAAACAGATGTCCTATGCAGCTCAACTAAAGGAACTCCAGCTCTACTCAGTTGCTTACTGCCTACTCAGAGGCAGTCTATGCCTGACGTACAAAGCCATGTCAAACCCAGAATTAATGGACATGCTCCACCTCAAAAAATCCAAGTCCCTTAGAGCTACACGCTCCACGTACCTAAACCTCAATACAAAAATAAATAGGACATGCTGGAGGGACAGAGTCATTTCCCAGAGGCTCCCCTCATTTTGGAATAGAATCCTAATTCATGTTAGACATAGCCCCTCGCTGACCCTCTTCAAGCGAAATCTGGACGCGTGGTTGGGAAATCGCAAATTCACCCCTGGGATCTCTTCTGTGTCCCTGCTAGACAGAGGCACAGTAAACTAATCTTAAAAGGGTACCTTCTGTGACCTACTTTACAGAGGCACAGTAGGCTAATCTAATAGGGAGGCGGAAGCCAAATACACTCTGGCTAGTCTTATAAATGCCCTAGGGCAGATAGCCTAGTATCTACCTGTGAACCTATAAACAACTTCAACATTCACCAGGACACAGGTCTCCATGCCTAAGAAACAAATGCTCAAAATGGCCTAAGACTTAATTACTCTGATCAGGGGGTCCCATCCTCCTCATGATAAAAGGCCTAGACAGGATGCAAAGTATGACTCCTCCAACCAGGTATCCATTTCTTCAGATTCATCCTCAGACCTAGGATACTCTTTAACCCCTTATGAGGATTCTGATGCTGAGGAATCATTTCCTTCAGCCTCTCCACCAGAGGACCACTCCTTTGGGGAAACCTTACATACCATGAGGGAGCATTTCCATTGGGAGGGCCAGGATTATTCAGAATCCAAGAAAAGGCTCAGAGATTTCCTTTTATTACCTCAACACAGACCCCTTGCTATTCCGCCAGCGTTAGATATTGTGGATGATGTGTATTCTGAATCCAATTTAAATCCTGATTCTTTACCTCCTGCTCCAGTTAAGCCAGACAGATACTACAGAGTCCCTGACTCTCACAAATTTCTTTATAAAAGCCCTGTTGCTGGCCCAGAAACTATTTCCCAGGGTCCCAAAGGGGTAAAGACCTCTACAGCAAAAAATCCAGTCCCCTCTGACAGAGATTCCAGAGCATTAGACAGATGGGGAAAGAAAGTATACACATCTGCAACTTTAGCAATGAGGGCCTTAAATTGCCAGTTTCACATGCTAAAATATCAGCAATAGTTGATGTCTCAGTTGAAACAAAAAATGCTTCCAAATTCAGATCTTCCTAATTATAAGGAAATGCAGGATTTATTGCATGCAGCTGAACAAGTGGGAAAACATACCTTGCAATGTGGTTTTGATTCATTAGAGGCCTCCTGTAGAGCAGCAGTTACAGGGTCTGTCATTAGAAGACATGCTGGGTTAAAAGAACAGACTTTACCAGATCATGTTAAAGCAAAATTATTGGATGCATCTTTGCAGCAGGATGTTTTATTTGGAGTTAAGGCCGAAGAGGTATTAAAATGGAGGATAAGGCAAAATCTATGCAAACGGTGAAGAATTTCTTACAGGTTCAGCCTCCTCGATTTAGCAGAAATTGGCCAACAAAGAATTGGTCCTTTCCAGTTACAGACAGACCTTAAAGGGGCAGATACAGACGTCCAAGAGGCAGAGGTCAACCACAAGGTCCTTACAGGCTTTGACAATGGAGTGCTTCAACCCAGAAAGAAGGGGAAGACAGGCCTCAACCTTATACAAAACAGCCCCAATGACTTCCCACTACAGCTGCCAAACACTTCGCTCTTGGCAGCCCCCTTGGGAGGAAAACTGGCACTTTTCTGTCACAATTGGCATATGATCACCAAAGACAAATGGATTCTCAACATTGTATCTCAAGGTTACAGGTTCCACTTTCATACTCTGCCAAGGTTAAAAGGTATGCCAAATCTGCCACCAAATCAATGGGCAGAGGGTCAAAGACAAATTACAGCACTCATGGACATGAGAGCTATTCAAAAGGTACCAACACAGGAGCAAGGACAAGGATTTTACTCAAGACTCTTTCTGGTTCCCAGAAAGGACAAAGCCTGGAGGCCCATTCTGGATCTTTCTTCTCTAAACACTTACTTGGATGTTCCAAAATTCAAAATGTTGACATTACAGCAGCTTCTTCCCATGCTGGGCAAGAAAGCTTGGCTCGTAACTTTGGACCTCAGTGAGGCATACCTGCATGTCCCTATCAGACAAAACTGCAGAAGATACCTCAGATTCTTAGCAGGTTCAATGCTTTACGAATTCTCTGCACTGCCCTTTGGCTTATCTACTGCGCCCAGGGTCTTTACAAAATGCCTGACACCAGTAATTGCATTTTGCAGACAAGAAGGAATTCAAATTTACCCATACTTGGACTACTACCTTATTCAAGCAGAGAGCAAAGACATTCTTCTGAAGCATCTGGCGTTTGTAAAAAGATTGATAATTTGCCTATGGTACACAGTAAACAAAAAGAAGTCAAAACTAGTGCCCTCATAAGAGATAATATTCCTGGGTGCCAGCTTAAATACAACCGCCCAGATGGCTTATCTCATGCCAGACAAGCAAGGACAACGGACTCAATATTTCCAATTGATGGCAACAAAGACCCAACTCCCTGCAAGAAAAATTCTGCAGGCCTTGGGTTACATGGCATCTTGCATATTGCTAATTCCATATGCCAGAATGCATATGAGGAAACTACAGTGGTACCTAAAGAGTGTCTGGTCTCAACACTGTCACAGTTTGGAAACAGTAATACGACTTATTCCTTGCCTTGAACAGGAGTTTCGATGGTGGGCTCAAGCCTGTCACCTCAACAAGGGACAGCCCTTTACTCAACCCACAGCCAGACAAACACTGACAGCAGATGCATCGGATTACGCCTGGGGAGCACACATGGCAGGAAAATGTATTCAGGGCAAGTGGCCCGCAGAACAAAGGCATCTTCACATCAATCAAAAAGATATGCTAGCTGTACAAAATGCCCTTATAGCTTTCAAGGACCTTTCTGCATCCAGGACAACTACTACTAAAGACAGACAACACCACAGTTATGTGGTACATAAACAAGCAAGGGGGCACTCATTCTTATCCCCTCTGCAGACAAGCCATGACCTTGTGGAACACAGCTCTAACCTATCAAGTTCATCTGCAAGCACAATTCCTGCCAGGAGAGAAAAACACACTGGCAGACAAGTTAAGCAGAAACATCATGGATCTGCACGAGTGGAAGTTACATCCACAAATATTCAGAAAGATAACACAAAAATGGTGGAGCCCGGACATAGATCTGTTGGCATCCCCAATGAATTGCCAGCTACAGAAATTCTGCACAAGGACTTGCCACCCACAAGCATGGAAAGTGGATGCCCTCTCATTCAGCTGGAAAAACCTACAAGTATATGCTTTCCCACCACTACCTCTCCTTTCAAAGGTACTCATAAAAGCCAGGCAAGAAAAGCCAAAGATGATCCTGATTGCCCCAGACTGGCCACGCCAGCACTGGTACCCAATCTTAAAGAACTTAGCACAAGGTCCACCCTGGATTTTGCCTCAAATCCCACATCTTCTGACTCATCAAAACAATCAGATACTTCACAGCCAGCTCAAGACTTTAAACCTGGCTGCATGGCAGATTCCTTAGTCAAGCAAGCAGTGCCTCTCTCCAGAGCTGTTATGGATGTCATTCTGGAGGCCAGAAGGCCTAGCATCGGGAAAGCCTATTCGGATAAATGGAAGAGATTCTGTGCCTGGAACCAGGCTCACAGCCTTGACCCTCTTGTCCCAAATATTCCTCAGATACTACAGTACTTAACTGAGATGCTGAACAAAGGCCTCTCCTTTTCATCCATCAAGATCCACAACTCTGCCATCTCTGCTCATTACAACACGGACCCACCAATTTTTTCTAATCCTTTGCTAAAACAGTACCTTAGAGGGGCTAAAAACATAAGACTGCCCCGTAGAGCACCAACTCCAACTTGGGACCTCAACTTCGTGTTGGAAAAATTAACTTTACCTCCTTTTGAGCCAGCTAACTCAGCAGACTTAAAATATGTCTCTTGGAAAACTGCTCTGCTCCTGGCAATAACCTCAGCACGAAGAGTTTCAGAATTACAGGCACTAATGGCAGTGGAACCTTTAATTATTTTCCGCCAAGACAGGGTGTCTTTAAGAACAAACCCTACTTTTATGTCAAAGGTGGTAACAAGTGTGGCTCTAAACCAAGCTATTCACTTGCCAACTTTTTATCTAAATCCACAGAATAAAGCGGAGAGACTTCTGCATTCCTTGGACATACACAGGCAGTTACGCTTCTACTTGGACAAAACGAAAGCTTTCAGAAAAACTGAGCAGTTGTTTGTAGCATATGCTGCAGGAGCACAGGGAAAAGCCATTTCGAAACAGACCATTTCAAAATGGATAGGACACTGCATACATTTCTGCTATACACACCATGGGAAAACTGTACCTAACAGCATCAGGTCTCATTCCACCAGGGCAACAGCCACTTCAACTGCCTACCTCAGAGGAGTAACTACCAAGGACATTTTGGAAGTAGCAACTTGGAGTTCTGTACATAACTTCACCAAGCATTACCATCTGCCTCTTTACTCTAAATCCAGAGCTGGCTTTGCCACTGCAGTGCTTCAGGGCCTTATAGCCACCCCTAATGCCTTACAGAACCAGCCACTCTACCTCAGCTTTGGGATTCCACCCAAGTGTAATGACTGCAGCAGCGTAACATGATGAACATAGTATAATTTTGTACCTACCATAAATGTAGATGTTCAAGTGTAAACACTGCTGCAGTCCAGGTTACCCTCCCTCCTTCCCCTCTTACTTGCTGGTACTTGAGCCTTCTACTCTTTACTACCTGTGGGGAGTATTTGCTGGTAACTGAAAATTTTTGATTGCTTTTCTTATGCATGTTTTATTAGCAATTTGCATTGTCTACCTTTTTGGGGGCACCTGACATCTGGGGCAAGAAAAAATGAAGAAAATGGCGTCTGCTGCATCTTATATACCCCTGTCGCACTGACGTCAGGGAAGAAGCGACAGCAACCGATGCCGGACCAAGACTTTGGAACTCTGGCCGACTGAGGGACCGCCTGATGGCAGGATAACCCAAGTGTAATGACTGCAACAGTGTATACACTCGAACATCTACATTTATGGTAGGTACAAAACTGTACTTTTCTGCTACTTACACCATGGCAAACCTGTGCCCAAGGGCATTAGGTCTCATTCCATCAGAGCTGCAGCTACTTCAGCAGCCTTTCTCAGAGGAGTACCAACCAAAGACATTCTAGAGGCTGCTACTTGGAGCTCTGTTCACACCTTTACAAAGCATTACCATTTGCCTCTCTACTCTTAAGTCCTGGGCAGGCTTTGCCACTGCAGTGATGCAGGGCCTTATAGCCACACATAATGCTGTTTAGCCCCAGCCTCCCAAGCATAGCTTTGGGATTCTACCCAAATGTAATGACTGCAACAGTGAAACATGAAGAACATAGTACAGTTGTGTACACTTAACATAAATGTAGATGTTCGAGTGCATTCACTGTTGCAGTCCATGTTACCCTCCCGCCATCCCCCTCTCATTCTGAAGTTTATCTTTCCTTCACTATCTTCTACAACCTATGTGGTGTATTTGCTTGTAGATGAAGGCAAAGTTTATATTGATGCATGTATTTATATATATATATATATATATATATATATATATATATATATATATATATATGTCTATATATATATATATATATATATATATATATATCTATATATATATATCTATATCTATATAATATTGCTACCTTTTTGGGGGCACCTGACATCGGGGGCAAGAAAAACTAAAGAAAATGTCGGCTGCATGTTTTATACCCCTGACGACCTGACGTCATGGAAGAGAAGACAGCAACTGACGCAGGACCCAAGAATTTGGAATTCAGGTCGACTGAGGGAAACCTGCCAGCAGATTACCCAATGTAATGACTGCAGCAGTGAATACACTCAAACATCTACATTTATGGTAAGTGCACACAACTGTACTTTACATTGAGTATCCTTTGTTGTTTGTTCTGTGAAGGGGACCATTTTTTAGGTGTCAAAATATCTTTTGGCCTCCTGCTTTTTACCTGGAGAATTTATTTGTCTACGTTCACCTCTTGCAATTGGAACTTGTACATACTTAGACTTTGTCTTTTTAATGGTGTAGTTGACTTGTTTGAGAGGAAATGTGCTTACAGCTGTTTAGTGGGCAAACTGGTGGATTATTGCTTGTGTGAACTTGTATAGTTGAAATCTGTTGATGCAGAATTCAGCTTCTTCCTAGGAAAATACTGTGTCATGAGTTGTGGAAAGGATTAACACAGTCATAAGAGCCATCTGGTCGTGTCCCTGCATAGTTCAGCTGATGGTGTTATGTTGATTGCTCACTAGAGAACACACACTGTTACGTTGTCCTATCTTGCCTTCTTTCTTTCTTGGATGGGTTCGGAGCCGATCCTCATCTCCGACTTGGCCGATTACACAGCTGGAAGTCTCAAACTTGGCTCGTGGCAAGGTAGGTATCACATGATGCAGTGGTGCAACTCCCCAGATCTTGTTTGCCGTTTTACGAGGTTTGATGTTCACTTCTTGACCGTGGCTAAGTTTTTATTCTTTTGCATTCTTTTAGTTTAAACTAGTTAGGATTTATACATTAGTTTACTGTGTGCTGTGAAATTTTAGCTTTAGTGTGTAGCTTAGTATTATCTCCTTCCGCTGTTGTGTGCTTTTACTTGGCAGTCGTCTTTTTTTCGCAGGCTTGTACTTGTATCCCGTAGTTATTTACTGAAAACTACTTGTAGTGTTGTGTGTTTTTTTCTAGTCACTTAGTTTAACTTGGTCAGTTCATTGGCTCATTTAAATTACAGAGCTAATTGCCCATTATAGTTAGAGAGCTAGTAGTGTTAATGTATTCTACCTCTCCCTTTATTATACCTTTCTAGGTCCGTTTAAATTAGAGGTCCTGGTGCTCATTTTAGTCAGGGCAAAGCTAGTTCTAATTATTCCTTAGATTTGCTGTGTTTGTCAAGTTAGTGTGTTTTATATTTCTAGAAGTGGTGTGAGTTTACTTGGTGTTTATTACTCTTATAGGACCTTTTTCTTCCTAACATGTCCAAAGACACTTGAGAGAAAGAACATAAGCCTTCTCACTTTAAAAAATGTCAGAAATGCACCCAGAAAATGTGTATTACAGATGGATATGGCATTTGTGTCTTGTTTAGGAGCTATCCATCTCCAGCAAAATTGCTCTTTCTGCCACTTTTTTAGTGCACGTGTTGTAAAAGAGGAAAAACAAATTGATTGTCAAAGGGCTCTTGAAACCAACCTTTGAGGAAGCTGTACAGTGTGTTTCTTCTTAGTCCTCTTCTGAGAGAGACAGACCAACTAAAAGGTTTGTCAAACCAACTAAAAGGCCATCTCCTGTCTCTTCAGCTCATTCAGAGCCCCCTGAAAAATTGTCTAAAATTTTGCAGCCGTCAACCCTCCTCGGCTCCACAGGCTCCGGAACAGACAGAGATTATTATTGACAAATCTGATTCTTCGGCTCCAAGATCTTCAGAGCCGAAAAAACGTCTCTCGGAGCTGGCCCATTGATATTCCACCGGTTGCCTCTACCTTGAGATCTCCCATTTTGGAGAGATCTCATTCACAAACTCTGTCCTCCAGGTCCTCTAGGAACCTATTTGATGCCGATGTGATGCTGGTGTGTGCAGATGTTTGAAGTCGCTTGGGCTAGCTAAATTGTTCTCAGCTCTGACACAACAGGTTTTGTAGTCTTCTAAGACTGTTACATCCACTGTCTTTCCTCCTCCGTGCCATGCTGGATCTTCAGAGCTGGAGTTCCAAGTTCCACTTGCTGTAGACCAGTCTGTTCCGGCACCCCTTTTGGAGATTTGGGAACCGATATCTGCTCCGACACTCTCAGTGCCTTACAGTGGGAGCCGAAGTTCTCCGTTCGGCCCCGGGGGGTGATGCTTGGACCAGAGCTTCTTCAATTCCGCGCCTATCCCTCAGTGCATCGGCTTGGGTGAGTTCAGGTCCTACATCAGCCTCGGAGCCAGTCTCTTTAGGGCCGGGGGTGTCGCCTGTGTCCTCTGAACCAGTGGGTTCTGCTTTCGAGCTGTCTGTTCTGCTTTAACATTGATGAGTGTACACAAGGATACTGGCATTCATTCCCCCAAGGCACTGGCTACTGTTTTGGTACCACCCCATCCACAGGACTGCAGTGATTGAGTCTCAGGAACCCCCATTGGCCGAGCCCCTCTCTTCTGAGGCCTCTCCAGAATACCCTTCTGAGGAGCCCCCTCAAAAGATGACATGCAAGAGGAAGCATATAGACTCCTCTGATGAGTCTGTCACCTCAGACACTGACCTCTAGGAGTCGGAAGGGTCCCCACAGTCGTCCTCTGAAGATGTCTCATTTGCAGTTATCCTTGAGATCCTAAAGCAGAGAGGTGGCTTGAGGGGAGTCAGTGTACCTTGAAGGCCTTTGGATCTCAACTTTCAGCCTCCTGGGCGTCTCCTCGTTTTGATGAGCTAATGGACTTAGTCAGTCGAAAGGCATGGGAGTCACCTGACTCTATAGAACCAGTCCGTCGGAGGCCAAACAAGTTTTTGTCAGCCCCCACTGGGAAAGATTTTCTTAAAAAAAGTGCGCCTGTACATGCTATGGTGGTGGCAGCAGCCACCAAGAAGGAACTTGGAGACATCTTCATCTGTTCGTCCTCCAAACAAAGATTCTCGAATGATGAACAGATATGGGAAGCGTGTCTTTTCGTCAGCGATTGTTACACTCCGATTGCTGAACTTACCTCACACACTTTACAAGACGACAAAGAGATCTCCTGAAAGAGCTAGGAGATGCTCTGCAAGGATCATTGGCTGTGGGGGAGACTGAGACATATTCTCCTCCCAGCTGTCCACCTTAAATTCTATCGTCAACTCCTCCATGAGACTGATACCTTATGCAGCAGATGGAGTGAGTAGGGCAGCAGGTTTCGGAGTTTCCTTGAGAAGACACTCCTGGATGTGCTTGTATAATTTTGCGGAACCTTTTAAGTCTACCTTTACTATTGCCCCTTTTGATGGTTCCTCACTTTTTGGACCCAAACTTAGACACTCACCAGATGCGAGCAGAAAGGGAAAACTCTCTCTGCCGTTGGAGTAAGTTTTTCGGTACCTTGAAGACCTTACCCTAAAGGTCACAGAAGTGGAAAAATGTGGTTCAAAAGATCCCAGGGTGCTTTCCAAGATGCACTAGGTGAATCTTTCTCCAACGGCAGAGGAGGAGGCAACAGTGGTAGACGTCCTAAAGGTGGGGGGGGTCCGCAAAACCAGGGTGTCCGTGATTCCTTTTGCGGATGTCCCTATCAGCTCTCCTGAAAGGAGGCCCACCTGCTCTAGTTTGGAGGCAGTCTGGGGACGTTTATCTTTGTACCCAGAAGCCTGGCACAGTATCACAGAAGACAAGTGGATACAAAGTATAATATCCAGGGGATATTCCATTGCTTTTTGCCATCCTGTCCCACAGATCAGAACAATCCCAGATGTTCCACCCAATCTAAGGGAACAGGCAGCTGTAGAAATCAAAAGGTTGCTGGACAAAAGTCATCCAAAATGTCCCCGTAGACTAAATAGGATTCAGAACTTACTCGAGATTCATTTTGGTGCCAAAAAGAACAGGGGACTGGAGACGCATATTAGATCACAGCAAATTGAACAAATCTGTCAAAAAGTCAAAGTTCCGAATGCTGACAATGCAGTCAGTACTTCCCTTCTTAGGAAAAGATGATTGGATGTGCCCACTAGACCTCCAAGATGCGTACTACCACATAAAAATAGACAGAGCATCAAGGAGTCACTTACGCTTCCGTATGGAAGCCAGTCATTTTCAGTTCCGAGCTCTGCCCTTTGTTCTCACTACAGCCCCCAGAGTGTTCACCAAATGCATGGCAGTAGTAACTCACTTGAGACGTCTTGGATTCCAAGTGTTTCCGTATCTGGACGACTGGCTCCTATCTGCCACCACCAAGCATCTACTCCAGCAGGCCAGGGATGTGACATTGGAAATTTGTGCTCAGCTAGGCATAACAGTCCATTTACAAAAATCTGTCTTGTTGCCCTGTCAACATATTACCGTCATAGGCGCAAACCTGGACACGGTTTCTATGATGGCACCTCTTCCAGCCGACAGAATTTCAGCCGTCAGACAGCAAATACTTCACCCTCTTCCAAAGGACAAGGTAAAGGCAAAGGTAGTTCTGAAACTTATAGGGACAATGGCTTCAACCGTAACTGCAGTTCCTCTTACCAGGATGCATATGAGGATCCTTCAGTGGCTCCTATTTTCCCAGTGGTCGCTTCATGAACTTCCTATGTGCCATCTGATCAGAATAACTGAGTCATGCAAGAAGGATCTATGGTGATGGACTCAGTCCAACCATGTGACTATTGGGAGACCCTTTATTCCACAACAACCTGTTGCTACAGTGACCACAGATGCTCCCCAGATAGGGTGGGGGGGTATTATCTGGGAAGGATGGTCCAAAGTGTATGCCAAGACCACAAGGCCCACTTGCATGTCAGTGTTCTAGAGATGAGAGCAGTGCTTCTGGCGTTGCAAGCACTCCACGACTCTCTTCCACTAGGTATGATTGCAATACAGTCAGACAGTATGTCAGTGGTATGGTACATAAATGAGGAATAAACAGATCATGCCCACTTTGTCGAGTAGCTCTGAGAGTTTAGCAATGGGCAGTATCTTCTCAACACTTTCTAGTAGCAATGTACATACCAGGGCAGTCCAACGTGAAAGCGTACAAGCTCAGCAGGGCAGTATTAATGCCTCATGAGTGGTCTCTGAACCAGAATATAACGGAAGAGATTTTCTGGAAATGGGGCCAGCCTTGCTGCGATCTTTTTGCCACTCCCATGAATGCTAAGTGCAGCAGCTACGTGGGAGACTCCAAGAGGCTCACTTGTTCACTATTGATCCTCGGGACTTTTTATGCCTTCCCCGTGTTTCCTCTCATACCCAAAGTCATCCAGAAAGCAAAATCCTTGGGAAGCAGGCTGATTCTCATTACCCCATATTGGCCTCGTCAGATTTGGTTCCCCTTCCTCTGGCCTCATCTACAGGAGAAGCCGTGGGTTCTGGACCCAGTTCCAGACCTTCTGACACATATGTCAGGAACACTTCATCCTTCTCTCCACACCCTCAATTTAACAGCATGGCTACTCCACTTCCCAACTTAGTCAGGCTTCAAAACTTCACTCCAGCAGTCAAACACATATTGATGTCCTCTCATAAAGATTCTACTAGAAAACTATATATTAGCAAGTGGAAAAGATTCTCTCATTGGGCGCAAACTAGAAACATTGACCCTTTTTCTGCGCCAGTTCAGTCCATTTTAGAATTTTTTGCAGAACTCTTCCAGCAAGACTCGGCTGCTGTTCAGCTGGCTGCAATTTCCAATTTCCACATTGGTGACCATACTCCTAATCTAATGTCACTGATTGTGTAATGCATTTTTAAAAGACACTTCCTTATTGAGACCTCCTTTTAAAGAACCACTTTCTCCTTGGGATTTAAATTTTGTCCTATCTCAACTAACATTGCCACCGTTTGAGCCCTCTTCATCTTGTGACCTCATATTTCTTTCCTGGAAGACCATCTTTCTAGTAGCTGTGACATCTGCCAGAAGAGGTTCAGAGTTGAAGCACCATCAGTCAGACTTCCATATCTGATCTTTCATAAGGATAGGGTATCGCTGCTGACAAATCTGCCTTTTATGCCTAAGGTTTGCTCTCAATCCAATATCAATCAACCAGTTGAGCTCCCTGTGTTTTTTCCCAATCATAGCAACAATGCAGAGTATAAACTCCAGCAATTGGACATGCATAGACAGCTCAGATGCTGTCTGCATAGAACTAAAGATTTCAGGAGATCTGATCAGTTATTCATCTCCTTCTTTGAGGCAAAAAAGGGTATGCCAGTATCTAAGGTCACCCTTTCAAATAGCCTCTCAAGTTGCATCACCTTTCCGCTATAACTCCAATAATGGAAAGTTACTATTCAGAATTAGGGGTCACTCAGCCAGAGCATTAGCTACATCCTCTGCTTTCCAGGCCAGAATGTCTATGGACATTTTGTGCTGCAGCTACATGGGCCAATCCTCATATGTTTATCACGCATTACAAAGTGGATTTGGCCTCCAGGGGACAAGGCCTCCCTTGGTTCCACTGTGCTCAAAGGTGTACTCCGTGAGCTACCTGGGAAAAAGGTGCTAGGGACGCTGTCCCATCCAAGTAAGAATGAAGGCGAGATAGGACAACATAACATA
>NC_056746.1:109390841-109396492 GCF_019279795.1 Protopterus annectens | reverse complement strand
AGGTGCTTTCGATGCCATGGGGAGAGTCATTGCTTCTAAGACATCCTTTATCTAGGGTCTGCTTTCCTCCTTCCCTAGAGTGCTTGTGTCTGCTTCTGCCTCACACATCCTGACCAAGCGTAGAGACCCATAGCCTCAGGAAGCCTCATTGGTTGGCCCTTGCTCTTCCGAGACGTCACCAGAAGCTCCCACTGATGAGGTTCCCAGGAAGAGATTGTGTGAGAGGAAACATCATCTTGACTCCCCACAGGAGTCTTTAACATCAGATACTGACTTGATTGAGTCAGTAGGGTCCCCACAGTCCCCCTCTGAGGATATCACATTCACTGAGATACTTGAAATCCTTAGGCAGAGGGGTGACTGGCAGTCCAATAGCCCTACTGAGGATGTCAGTTCTCCTGAAGTCTTCCGGGTCTCAGCCCTCCTCCTCTTGGGTGTTTCCACCCTTCGATGAGCTGGTGCAGCTGGTCTCACAAAAGGCATGGGAGTGTCCGGATACTATGGAGCCTGTCCCTTGAAGGCCTAATAAATACATCTCTGCCCCCCCTTGACAAATCATTTTTAACAAAAGGTGTTCCAGTTGATGCCATGGTGGTGGCAGTAGCCACCAAAAAGGAAATGTCTGAGACTTCCTCGTCTATCTGTCCTCCTAACAGACTACAGATTATGGATAGATATGGGAAGTGTGCGTTTAGTTCAGCGACCTTTGCTCTTCATTCGCTCAACTATTTAACCCATTTTTATCAGGTTAAAAAGAGATCTCCTTAAGGAGCTAGGAGATGCTCTTCAGGGTACAGTAGCTGCAGGAGCTTCCGATAAAGTTGCCCCCCCCAGCTTGCTACCCTCAATTGTATAGTCAACTCATCCATGCACCTCATCTCTTATGCAACTGATGAAACGAGTAGGGCAGCGGATACAGGAGTGCTCTTAGGAGACACTCCTGGGTGCGCTTGTGTTCCTTCACAAAGAGACCTTCAAGTCATCCTTCGTGAACACTCCCTTTGATGGCTTTTCTCTTTTTGAGCCGAAAGTGAAGGAAACCTTAACCAGGTGTGAACAGGACAGAGACTGTCTGCCGTTGGGGTCCATTTTTCCACCCCTTCCCTAAAGGTCAAAGGGGAGGAAAAATGTGATTCCGAAAAGCCCAAGGAACCTTTCAGGACACATATGGTGAACCCCCCTCTAGAGGCAGAGGAGGGGGCTATAATGGAAGACGCCACCCTCACGGCAGAGGGGGTCCACAACACCAGGGCAACAGAGATCACTTCTCTAGGATGCCCTTCCAGCGCTCCTGAAAGGAGTGCCGACTGTCCTGCTTTGGAGGCAGTCGGGGGTCGCTTATCTTTGTATCCAGATGTCTGGCTCGAAATAAGACAGCTGAGTACAAAGTATCATTTCCAGAGGATACTTCATCCCATTTATCACACCCCTTCCACTCATAAGAAAAATCCCGGATGTTCCACCCTGTTATAGGGAACAGGCAACAATAGAGGTCCAAATGTTGCTATCAAAAAGAGTCACCCAACAAGTCCCAGCAGACCAGACAGGATCCGGAACTTACTCAAGATTCTTTTTGGTTCCAAAGAAGATGGGGGACTGGAGACCCATATTGGACCTCAGCAGAATGAACAATTGGATGATCACGCTTCAGTATGTACTCCGCTTCTTAGGGAAAGACAGTTTGATGTGCTCAATAGATCTCAAGGATGCATAATACCACATAAAAATGGCCAGGCCATCCAGGGATCATCTGCACTTTCGGCTGGGAGCCAATAATTGCCAGTTTCGAGCCCTGCCCTTTGGTCTCACTACAGGCCCCAGAGTGTTCACCAAATGCGTGTCAGTGGTCACGGCTCACCCTGAGGCGTCTGGGATTCCAGGTGTTTCCGTACCTAGACGATTGACTCCTTTCCGCCACCACCAGACATCAACTCCTTCAAGTCAGGGAGTCCACTCTGCAATCAACTGGGCATTACAATCAACTCAGAAAAATCTGCCTTGTCGCCATCGCATCATATCGTTTTTATCGGGGCAGAGTTGGACACCACCACCACACTAAGGCTTCTAATAGAAAGAGTCTTTCTTCTTCATCAGCATGTCAGTGTTCTGATATCAAAAGACAGAGCACCAGCATCAAAATTTCTGAAATTATTATGCATTATGGCAGCAGCAATTTTGGCTATACCACTAGCTCATATGCACATGTGGATACTGCAATGGCTGCTGCTCACTCAATGGTCTTAACAAGAGCTCCCCATCACTCTCACTATAATCACAAATTCTTGCGAAAAGGACCTTCAGTGGTGGTTGACATCACTTCATGTCACGATAGGACGCTCATTTGTGCTACCTCCTCCAGCGGCCACATTGACCACGGACTTTTCCCTGGTGGGGGGGGGGGGTATTTTTAGGGAAAGACTGCCCAAGGCTCTTGGACCGATCAAGAGACACATCTGCATATCAATTTCGTGGAGATGAGAGCAGTACTTTTGGCATTGCAGTACTTTCATGACTCTCTTCCTCTGGGTCCCGTTGCGATTCATACAGACAAAATGTTGGTGGTATGGTATTTGGACAAACAAGGAGGTACCAGGTCTTGCCCCCTTTGTAGCGAGGCTGTCAGAGTTTGGCAGTGGGCTGTTTCCACCCACCGCTTTCTGTTGGCAACGCACATCCCCGGGAAATCCAGTGCGATAGCAGACGGGCTGAGCAGGGCAATCTTGTTGCCCCATGATTGGTCCCTCAAGAAAGAAATAGCGGACAGGATATTCCGCAGGTGGGGCCAGCCATGCTGCAACCTTTTTACCAGTCACATGAGCACGAAATGCAGAAGCTACTTTGCCCTGATTCCCTCTACGGGAGAATCCCCAAGAGATGCACTCGTACACGATTGGCCTCCGGGTCTCCTCTATGCATTTCCACCAATCCCATTGATACCCAAGGTTCTACAGCAAGCAAAAACCTTGGGAAGGACCATCATTCTAATAGCCCCTCTTTGGCCTCATCAGATTTGGTTCCCCTTCCTTCAAGTTCATCTTTTGGGGGACCCTTGGATTCTGGACCCAGTTCCAGACCTTCAGATGCACTTGGCGGGGGATCTTCATCCCTCTCTGCAGTCCCTGAAGCTGACAGCTTGGCTGCTCCAATTCCCATCATAGCCAGGTTCCATAACCTCTCCAGTGAGACAAAACCACTCCTTTTATCTTCTCATAAATCTTCTACTAGGAAGCTATGTCTTAGTAAATGGAAAACATTTTCTATAGGGGCCTCTAAAAGAAATATTGATCCTTACCAAGCCCCTATGGCCTCCATTTTAGAGTTCTTGACTATGATTTTTAACAAAGGAGCTGCAGCAGCAACAGTTCATGTTCAATTGGCTGCTATTTCTATTTTTCATCTTGGATTTGAAGGGTTGTATTTCATGTCGCTCAAGTTGTCCAAAGCCTTTCTCAAAGGCACTTTTCATATTAGACCACCTGTGAAATCTCCTTATTCTCCATGGAATCTAACTTTTTTGCTTTCCCTCATAATTCTTCTGCCATTTGAACTAGCTTCCTCTTGTGACCTCACATTTTTGTCATGGTAGACCATCTTTCTGGTAGCTATTACTTCTTCCCACAGAGTGGCTTTATCCATCAGGCCTCCCTATTTGATATTTCATGCTGACAGAGTCTCACTTAGAACAAACCCCTCATTCTTGCCCAAAGTTTGCACTGAAACCAGTCTCAACCAAATTATTGATTTGCCAGTCTTCTTCCCCAACCATTAGAATAATTTAGAGTATGTGCTGCACAAACTTGGATGTTCACAAACAGCTCAGATTTTATTTGGTTGGAACAAAAGATTTCAGAAAATCAGACCAGCTTTTTGTTTCATTTTTGGACTCCAGGAAGGATAGACCAGTGGCTAAAACAATTCTGACTAAATGGTTATCTGATTGTATCAGCTTTGCCCATTCAGCTGCCAGTATGCCTTTGCAGCATAAGATTAAAGCTCACTCAACCAGAGCAGTTTCTACATCATCTGCCAGACTTCCCATTGATAACATTTGTGCAGCAGCCACTTGGTCAAAACCTCATACCTTTATCACTTATTACAAAGTTGACAAGGCTTCCAGGGACAGGGCCTCTTTTGGATCCACGGTCCTGAGAAATATACTCCTGTGAGCCACCCAAGGTTGATGGTGCTTGGGACGCTACCCATCAGTAAAGAATGAACGTCGAGATTGAACAACTTGACATAAAGAAGTTATGTACTTACCATAACATTCCATATGAGTTGTTCAACTCGCCTTCATTCTTACATCCCTCCATCCTACCCCCTCCTGGGGCTGTTAGATGACCAAGATGCTCGATCCATCCTGGTTGCTCAATCCTTCTATTCCTTTCTCTTGGGAGTGATAGAATGACATGTGGTACTATACACAACAAACAGGATCTTAGGTAATTCCAGGTTCATCATGAGAAAGGGACTTGGCCTTGAGTTATTTAAAGACCTCAAGCTTTGTAATTGGCTGTATCGGAGCCGAGGGATGGGCTCCCAACCCATCAGTAAAGAATGAAGGCGAGTTGAACAATGCATAATGGTAAGTACATAACTTCTTTTTTCATTACCACTCCTTGGTCATCTGCTGACAACACCTCTAATTTGTTACCCTATAGTCAGGAGCATGGTATCCGCTTAGGGCTCTTTACAGCATACCCAAACAGTATTTTTCTTTTCCAGCTCTAAGTACATCTGCATTCTGATTTTAATTACTGGTTATAGCATATACCCTTAGAGATATTGATTGATTTATTTTATATCTATATATATATATATATATATATATATATATATATATATATATATATATATATATATAGCCATATATATATATATATATATATATATATATATATATATATAGAGAGAGAGAGAGAGAGAGAGAGCCATATATATCCATATATAAGGATTTAGTTCAGAATATTGATTTTTTTGTGAAATGGAAAAAAGAAAATCTGTTTTTGCAGGCAGGAAGCAAATTCCACCACACCCTTTCAAACCCCATTAACACTACATTGGGGAAAATGGTTAATTCCCCAATCTCCACTGTCCAGTGTACTCCATAAATATTTGAGTTTTTAGAAACTCAAACATGTAGTCTCAACCTAATGAAGTTTGAGTTTCTGAAAACTCGATAATCTGACATACTCATTTATACATACATTTTATTTATATATATATATATATATATATATATATATATATATATATATGCATGCATGCGGCCACGGTGGTGCAGCAGTTAGCGTTGCCGCCTCACAGCAAGAGGTTCTCTGGTTCAATCCTTAGCTGGGGTGCCTTCTGTGTGTGGAGTCTGCATGTCCTCTCTGTGGTTGAGTGGGTTTCCTCCGGGTGCTTAGGTTTCCTCCCAAATCCAAAAGACCTGCTGTAGGTGGATTGAACACTCCAAATTGGCCCTAGGTGTGCGTGTGTGTGCCTTCTGTGGAAGGTTGGGTGTCGGGCTGGCAACTCGACACTGTAAAACTCAACTGCCAATCATGAGCGGACAGGTGAACTGCTGTGGCGACCCCTAACCGGCAGAAGCCGACAAGAAAAAGAAGAAATGTCCTGTTCAGATGGTCGAATTTTTAAAAGCTCAACCGATC
>NC_056746.1:109330841-109385841 GCF_019279795.1 Protopterus annectens | reverse complement strand
TATTTATTTATTTTGTGGAACAGCAATTTTTTTCCCCCTGTAAATAAAATCACTGTTCCAAGTGTTTGGGATTGTAAGTTTCGCTTACATGGGGTTGATAAATCAGCATTCACTTTTTTAAGTGACCCTGGAATTTTTAATATAGACCCCCTGGAATTGATGCTGCCAGAGTTTGCAGTCATTTAGTAGAAAACTGAATTATGGCAGTAGAACAAAAACGTAATAAAATAAAGTCATATGAAGCGAAGGATCACGTGTTAAGGTCATAGAGGAAAATGGTAAAAAGGGGAAAAAGCATTCGACAGTACCCCACTGTCATGGATAAGAGTGCAGATACACCCGGCACTGACAAACTACATCACAGCGATTATGAAATGGTGACAGACCACTGTCATGGATAAGAGTGCAGATACACCCGGCACTGACAAACTACATCACAGCGATTATGAAATGGTGACAGACCACTGTCATGGATAAGAGTGCAGATACACCCGACACTGACAAACTACATCACAGCGATTAGTTAAGCTATGATAAAGGACTACAAAAAAGCATTCGACAGTACCCCACTGTCATGGATAAGAGTGCAGATACACCCGACACTGACAAACTACATCACAGCGATTAGTTAAGCTATGATAAAGGACTACAAAAAAGCATTCAACAGTACCCCACTGTCATGGATAAGAGTGCAGATACACCCGGCACTAACAAACTACATCACAGCGGTTAGTTAAACTATGATAAAGGACTACAAAAAAGCATTCGACAGTACCCCACTGTCATGGATAAGAGTGCAGATACACCCGGCACTGACAAACTACATCACAGCGATTAGTTAAGCTATGATAAAGGACTACAAAAAAGCATTCGACAGTACCCCACTGTCATGGATAAGAGTGCAGATACACCCGGCACTGACAAACTACATCACAGCGATTAGTTAAGCTGTGATAAAGGACACATTATTATTCCAGGGATAAAAATAAGAGTGCTTAAAATGTATAAGATACACCCGATACTGACAAACTACATCACAGCGATTATGAAACGATCACAGACCACTTTGTAGTTAAGCTATGATAAAGGACACATTATTATTCCAGGGATAAAAATCCAAAGGGGCTATTCTTTCACCTTTACTCTTTTGCCTTGCTCTTAACCCAGTAAGCTGTCTACTTAAATTAGGTCTTGGCTATAATTTGGCTCCCAGAAAGCAACAGTGTTAAGACTTCTCATCTTTTTTGTCGATGATTTTAAACTGTATAGCTCATAAGATGAAGACCTGAAAGCACAACTACAAGTAGTCAAAACTTTTTCAGATGATATAAGAATGTCATTTGGTCTTGATAAATGTACAAAAGCAACCTTTAAAGCAGGAAAGCTGCAGCACCAAGAAAAACATCACTTTGGGACAAGAATGGGATGTAAAAGAACTAGAGCACGAAGGAGGTTATAAATATTTGGGAACTGATGAAGGATCAACAAGAAAAAATGAACAAATGTAAATGAAACTTAGTAAGGAATATTTTAAAATGCATAAATTTATCCTGAAAACAGATTTGACCTCTACTGTGGATATAAAAAGTATACTCACCCCTGTTAAAATGACAGGTTTTTGTAATGTAAAAAAATGATACCACAATAAATCATTTCACAACCTTTCCCACCTTTAATGTGACCTATAATCTGTACAGTTAAATTGAGAAACAAAGAAATCTGTTGGGGGAAAATATAAAAAATAAAAAATGTACAATAAGCTGGTTGCATAAGTGTGCTTCATGCTCATCAAATGATTTAGAAAAATTAGTGCATAACAAGAGTATATGTTCCCCCTTCCAAATGAGGTATGGGCCTACTTGAAATTGATTACATTCATAGACCTGCAATTGTAGGACTACATATATATCTGCTGACCTCATAAGACCCAAATATAGTGAAAATTATGAAACATAAGGAGAATAAATCTAAGATGACTTCCCTTTGTCTTGCATAAGCGTATCTGCGTCAAGCAGGAATGGAAATCAAACCAGAAATAGATAAAAATCAGGCAGCAACTGAATGTGCCGAAAAAAACAAATAAAAGCAACAATATATAAGGTGAAGGATCAGATGAGAAGGCAAGAAATGTGGAAAATGCATAAATATAGTTGTAAGTATAGAAACCTTCTGGAAGAACTTAATGTGGATCAGGAACAAGCACAAGAACGGTAAAGGAGAGGCAAATTCAAACCAAAAAGTTGAAAGGTTACTATTGGTGGCCCAAGAAAGTGGGCTATGTACAAATTTATTTATAAAGTCCATTGAACATGTGGGCGAAAGACAATGTAGGTTTTGTAAAACAGAATTGGAAACAGTCGCACACCTCGTTGCTGGTTGTGATATACTAGTGGCAGAAGGACTATATACTGAAAGACATATTAATGGAGCAAGACTTGTTGTGCAAACATTATAATACTGAAGTAGCTGAAAAACACTGGAAACATAAGCCACAAAGCATCAAAGAAAGTGATGGCCTACATCATATCACCCATTACCAACAGTTCAAAAGATAGATGCGAGAAAACCAGATATAGTGGTCCATGAAAAGAAGATAAAAGTAGCATTGATCATTGAAATCGCTACACCCAATGACTACAGCGTCTTGTGTATAGAGACAAATTCATAAAATATCACAATTTGAAGGCAGAAACAAGAACAGTGTGGAAGAAAGACAACCAGACAGTTCCAAGTGTAGTAGGAACAACGGGTCTTAGGTTACCAGTACGTGTAGCTACACACAAACTGCAGGAGTCATTATCAGCCACATTGCAGGTGCTGCAAAGAGCACTCTGCAAGACACAAAAGATTGTAGCAGTTCTAATTTCATGAACTTTAATCATACTTTGACTTAGGAACGGGGTCCATTCCAGTCATGGTATTAGAAACCCAAATGATTTGGAGAAATTAAAAAAAAAATTGAGGCTCCGTAGCACTGACTGGTACACACCATTAAAAGTAAATAATGTGGGTGTGTTCAATCGCGCCGTTTGTTCTTACACACGGGTTCGGAGCCGATCCTCGTCTCCGAGTCGGCCGCATAGCAAAGCTCTGCATCTTAGAGAAGCTCGAGACCAGGCTATATCCCACAATCCTCCCTGCCATTACTCAGATCTAGTTTGCCGCTGCAACGGATCACATCGATAAGAGAGCTCGGACCAGAGAAAACTTTGTTATTGCAGATAAGATAGTTATTGTTTTGTTTAAAAGTTCTTGTAGTTATTCAGAATTTAGTTTTTGATCTTACTATAGTGTGTGTGTGTAGTGTAGTTAGTTCTGTCATTTTTTTTTTTTTTTTTAATAGGTTTTCCTTTGGGGCCTACTTTCTATAACTTATAGCTATATTTTTTCTCTCTTAATTATAGCTAGTGTTTAAATTTTCTTTTTTACAGTAAAAGAGTAATTGCTGATTATGTCTGAAAAAGCCAAGTCTGGTTTTAAAAGGTGTCAGTGTGGGCAGAAAATGTCCATCACTGACAACACACTTCCTGCGTCTACTGTCTTGGCCCCCTCCACTTGCAAGAGGATTGCTCTATATGCCATTCCTTCAGTGGGAGGGTCATGACAGATAGACGCAGGAAACTTATAGACAGGGGACTTCTTAAGCCTGCTTTCCAGGAGGCTTTGGACAAGTCTGACCAGGCTTCTAAGTCCTCGAAGGGGTCGAAGATGTCGGAGCCCATGTCATCGGCTCCGAGTTCCTCTTCTAAAGTTCGTTCGCCGGTTCCACAGACTTCGGGGCGGCGTGAGCTTATCTTTGACTGAGCCCCAGGTCTTGGAACCGGTGTCGGAGCTACCGCCACCTTCCATTCTTCGGTCGGTGCCATCTTCGGCCCGATCTTCCAGACCGTTATCCGATACTGATGTGGATCGTGTCGTGCAGACACTTATGGAGAACATGGCCCTTTCCAAGTTGATTGCAGTTTCCTCCCAATTGGTGTCGAAACTAGAAGGCCTCCCTTTATCTAAAACAGGTCCTCCTTCGAGACCCATCCAGTCTTCGGAGCCGGAAGAGGATGAGCCGATGATAGTGGAGCCCTCGGTGCTGAAACCGTCCATTGCACGATCGACACCATTGACCTCGACTCCTTCAGAACCTATAGGTGAGTCACGGAGTCGACGATCTCTCCTTGGTTCCGGGACCGAGAGTCGTACCGACCTTTCGGTGCCGACTCTCCCTCTCGGGGCCTCGGTGCAGATTGGCTCTGCTCCGTCCTCGGGGTCGAGACCCATGGGCCCCGTGTCTGGGATTCTTCCATGTTCTTCGGAACCGGGGGAGTCCTCGACCCGAGGTTCAGGGGTTTTTGACCTTATGAGGAAGGTTTTGTCTACACAGACAACCACTTCATCGGAGGCGTCTTCTCCCTCCCCTAAGGAGCCGCTCTCTGTTTCTGTTCCCACGACACATCCAAAGCGTGGAGCACCATTGTCTCAGCCACCCCAGAGGGTGCCCCTGTTCTCGGAGGCCTCACCGGAATCCCCCTCCGATGAGGTTCTGAGGAAAAGATTGTGCAAGAGGAGGCACTTAGATTCCCCGCAGGAATCTCTAACTTCTGACACTGACTTGGATGAGTCAGAGGGGTCCCAAAAATCCCCCTCCGAGGATGTCTCATTTGCAGACATCTTGGAGATTTTAAAACAGAGGGGTGATTGGCAGTCCCTAGCCCCCACTGAGGACGAGTCGGTGTTGCTGAAGGCTTTTGGTGCTCAACCTTCTACCTCCTGGGTTACTCCACCCTTCGATGAATTAATGGATTTGATTGCTCGAAGGGCGTGGGAGATACCGGACACAGTGGAACCGGTCCCTCGAAAACCAAGCAAATTTATTACCGCTCCCCAGGACAAGACTTATCTCACCAAAGGAGTTCCGGTTGACGCTATGGTGGTGGCCGCAGCCACTAAAAAGGAGATGTCTGAGTCTTCCTCTTCTGTTCATCCTCCTAATAAGGATTCTAGGACTATGGACAGATACGGGAAGCGTGTTTTTAGTTCAGTGACTTTTTCCATGCATTCGCTAAACTATTTGACACATTTTACACGTCTACAGAGGGATCTCATCAAGGAGCTGAGAGATACCCTCCAGGGTAACACAGATGCTGCTGTTTCAGATAAGGTAACAGCACAGCTTAACACCCTTTCCTCCATAGTGAACTCGTCCATGAGGCTCATCTCGTATGCGTCTGAAGGGTCGAGTAGAGCTGCAGCTTCAGCGATTGCTCTACGAAGACAATCCTGGATGCAGCTGTGCTCATTTGCGGAAGCCTTCAAGTCTTCCTTCGCCAACGCCCCCTTTGATGGTGCCACTCTTTTTGGGCCCAAAGTGAAAGAGACACTAACTCGGTGTGAGCAAGAAGGAAAGACTCTGTCTGCTGTCGGAGTCCGTTTTTCCGTTCCATCTAGACCGTACCCCAAAGGGCAACGAGGCGGAAAAATGTGGTTCCGTAAAACTCAGGGATCTTTCCAGGCCACACAGAGTGACCCCCCCCCCCCAGAGGCAGAGGGTAGGGCAGACATGGAAGACGTCGCCCCGGCAGCAGAGGGGGTCCGCAGAACCAAGGCGACAGGGATCCTATCCTTGTTAAGCCTTTCCAGCACTCCTGAACGGGGGCCCGACTGTCCTGCTCTGGAGGCAGTCGGGGGGTCGCTTGGCTTTATACCCACAGGCCTGGCTAACTCTCACCTCAGACTCCTGGGTAAAAAGCATTGTAACCAGAGGATACAAAATCCCCTTTGTCATCTCCACCCCAACAAAGAAGGTTTCCAGATGTGCCACCCCGTCTGCGAGGCCCAGCAGCAATAGAAATTTCAAAGCTGCTCAAGAAAAGAGTCATTCAGCCAGTCCCGGCGGACCAAAAAGGATCCGGAACTTACTCAAGGTTCTTTTTAGTTCCAAAAAAGACAGGGGACTGGAGACCCATTTTGGATCTCAGCAATCTCAATACCTTCGTATTGGGAACACTACTCAAGCCCAAACACCCTAGCCCAAAAGTTCCTGGAATTCATAAACTCAAATGCCATGGAACAACTAGTCACCATCCCCACAAGAGGAGATAACATACTTGATCTCATCATCACGAACATGGGAGCACAATGTTCAACACCGGAAGTATACCCCTCACTGGTGAGATCAGATCACAAACTAATCTCGCTGGAGGTCCTCATCCCACCCCCACCTGAAATAAAAAAGACCACAGTAAAAAACTTCTCAAAAGCCGACTTCACACTTCTAAAGACTAGTGTGGTCTCCTTTCAGGCCACCGAGCGGGAAAACAATACTCAAGCCGCTGAATCACTTACAAACGCCTTCTACCAGCACCTGCAGGACTGCATGGATAAGGCAATCCCAAGCAAAACAAAGACTCTTTGTACCAAAGGCAAGTGTCCAGTCTGGTGGACCCCAGCCATAAACAAACTCTACAACAAAAGGAGGAAGCTACTACAAGATAGAGCAAAATCCTTAAAAGGTAAGACACCCTTGATCACTATAAGTAAAAACTAAGAGCTCTCATAAAATCATCCAAAGCAAATTTCGAGAGAAAAATAGCTAAAGACTCAAAAGACAATCATAAGGCCTTCTTTAGCTATGTTAGAAACCTAGGAGGAAACTCCCAGATATGCTCAGAACTAGTTCAAAATGATGTGAAGATTACTGATCCTACAGACATTGCCAACATACTGGCTGACAGGTTCAGTGCAAACTTCTCCCCATCCCCCAAAGGAGAGATATCTATACCAAATGAGTGCAGCCCCCAAACATCTCCAGCCCAAGTGAGAACTGCTCTCTCCAAAGCAAAAACACAGCATCCATGGGACCCGATGGTGTCCCCGGCTGTGTGCTCCACGAACTCAATGAGGAATTAAACCCACAGCTAGGACAGCTGTTTAATCAAAGTCTTACCTCTGGATACGTCCAGGAGTGGCGCACTGCAACTGTGGTCCCACTTCACAAAGGCGGTGCCTCCACAGACCCTGGAAATTACCGCCCATTAGCTTGACAAGCCTTATCTGCAAAGCCATGGAGAGGATCATAATGGACCTCATAAATAAAGACATAGGGAATTTGCAGACTTTGGATCCAACCCAGTTTGGCTTTGTCAAAGGCAGATCATGCCTTTTAAACTTGGTTGACTTTTGAAACAGTCACCAAAGCCATTGATGAGGAAAGGCAGTCCATACAGCCTACCTCGATCTGGCTAAGGCCTTGATACAATACCCCACTCGGTATCATTGAAAAACTCATCAGCTTAAATGTTAACCCATACATCACAAGATGGGTTGCAAACTGGCTGAGTGACAGAACCCACAGGGTCAGAGTTGCTGGCGCCATGTCAGACTCAAAGCCTGTCACAAGTGGTGTCCCACAGGGCTCAGTCCTGGGCCCACTCTTGTTTGGCATCTACTTTTCAGTACAAGCAAACACAGGAGGGTTATGGCTGACAAAGTTTGCAGATGACTGCAAACTGGGCCATAGTAGAAAACACATCTGACACAGATATCCTTCAGAAGGGTCTCACAGAAACGGATAACTGGTGCCAGAGCCACGGCCTAAAGTTAAATGCCTAAAAATGCATAGTCATACCCTTCGGGAAAAACAAGGTTACCCCTAGCTACCAAATAGGTGGCAATCCACTGAGCACAGAAGAAGTTATCAGGGACCTGGGGACCCAGGTTGATAGTAGTCTGTCATTCGACACCCATGTAGCTAAAGTAGTTAGGAAGTCCTTCTACATTGCCCACCTTATCATGAAGGGATTCTCATCTAGATCAAGGGAGGTCATAGTCTCCCTTTACTCATCACTCATCAGACCATTGATTGAGTACAATGCCCCATTCGGAATGTATCTGACCCGACACTTGCAGCAGCTGGAGAGGCCGCAAAGTTCCTCACCAAAAGGATAAAGGGTCTCAAAATCTGTCCTATGCTGCCCGACTGAAAGAACTCCAGCTCTATTCAGTCGCACCTTGCTCAGAGGTGACCTTTGCCTAACATACAAGGCCATGTCAAACCCAGATTTGATGAATATGCTTCACCTCAAAAATCTAGATCCATCAGAGCCACAACGGCCGGAGACTTAAACCTCGACACAGCTATTAATAGGACGTGCTGGAGGGATAGATTCATCACCCAAAGACTCCCTATGCTGTGGAACAAAATCCCGGTACATGTGAGGCAGAGCACCTCGCTGGCCTTGTTCAAGAGAAATCTTGACCAATGGATGGGAGATCGCAGATATACCCCAGGAATTACCTCAGTGTCACTGCTCGACAGAGGCACAGCAAAATAATGGGTATAGTTCCCCATACTAAAGGGGTGGCGTAAGCCACAAAACGATGGGCTAGGCTTATAAATGCCCTCGGGCAGATAGCCTAGTATGAACCTATGAACCTTCGTGAAGAAGGAAAAGTTCCGGATGGTCACGCTTCAATCGATCCTTCCATTTTTGCAGAAGGACGACTGGATGTGCTCGATAGATCTCAAGGACGCGCACTACCACATCAAGATGGCCAGAGCGTCCAGAGATCACCTGCGCTTCCGGCTGGGAGCCAGTCATTTTCAATTTCGAGCCCTGCCCTTTGTGGGCTCACCTCAGCCCCCAGGGTATTCACCAAATGCATGGCAGTGGTAGCGTCTCACTTGAGATGTCTAGGATTCCGGGTGTTTCCCTATCTGGACGACTGGCTCCTCACCGCCACCACCGAGCGTCGCCTCATACAAGCCAGAGACTATGCAGTTAACCTATGTTCCCACCTAGGGATTTCCATAAACTTTGAAAAATCTGCCTTACTGCCCTCACAGCATATTTCATTCATCGGAGCAGACCTAAATACGCGCTTAACACTGGTAAAGCTCCCTCCAGTAAGGGCTTCATCCCTCAAGGAACAGGTTCTTCTTCTACTGCAAAGCAGGAAAGCCCCGGCCAAACTGGTGTTGAAGGTTTTGGGACTCATGGCAGTTTCCCTGATTGCAGTTCCTATGGGGAGATTGCACATGATTCTCCTCCAATGGCTGCTGTTCACACAGTGGTCGTTCCAGCAGTTACCCCTAACGCACGAGATTCTGATAACAGATTCTTGCAAGCGAGACCTCTCATGGTGGGTGTTCAGTCAGGATCTCACTATGGGTCGTCCATTTGTTCTACCGAATCCGACGGCCACGATAACCACGGACGCTTCCCTGATAGGGTGGGGGGGACTTTTTCAGGGAAGAACAGTCCAAGGGGAATGGTCCAACATGGAGTACAACCTGCACATAAATGTTCTGGAAATGAGGGCGGTGTTCTTGGCGTTGCAACACTTTCAAATGTTCTGGAAATGAGGGCGGTGTTCTTGGCGTTGCAACACTTTCAAACCTTCCTACCTCTAGGAACAGTAGCAGTTCAGACAGACAACATGTCTGTAGTCTGGTACATAAACAAACAAGGGGAAACCAGATCTTACCCATTATGCAGAGAGGCCATGAGAATTTGGCAATGGGCAGAGTCCACGGGTCGCTTTCTGATAGCAACGCACATCCCGGGGTCATCCAATGTCATTGCGGACAGGTTGAGCAGAGCCATCCTGTTACCTCACGAGTGGTCCCTCAAACTACAGGTGGCGGAAAGAATTTTCCGCAGATGGGGCCAGCCTTGCTGCGATCTATTTGCCTCCCCGATGAATACCAAATGCAGAAGCTATTTTGCCCTTCTACCCCCTCCAGGGGATGTCCCCAGGGACGCACTGATACACGATTGGCCCCCGGGTCTCCTATATGCATTCCCACCTACCCCCTTGATTCCCAAATTTCTTCAGAAAGCCATGAACCTGGAAAGGACAATTATACTCAGCCCCATTCCGGCCTCGACAGATATGGTTCCCCTTTCTTCGAGCCCATCAAACAGAGGAACCGTGGATCCTGGACCCAGTACCAGATCTACTGACACATTCGTCGGGAGTTCCTCACCCGTCTCTTCTATCCCTCAAACTAGCAGCTTGGCTGCTCCACTTCCCCGCCTAGCCAGGTCTGATATACTTTCTCCGGCAGTTCAACGCATTTTGGTTGCCTCTCATAAGGCTTCCACTACAAAACTCTACAGGAGTAAATGGAAACGCTTTGTGTACTGGGCATCTAGCCAACACTTGGACCCCCTGGTAGCTCCTTTACATAAAGTTTTAGAATTTCTATCCATCCTTTTCCACGAAGGAGCCTCTACTTCCACACTAAGAGTACATTTGGCGGCCGTATCCAACTTCCATGTTGGTGAGGACGGTTCTTCTATTATGTCCCACAGGCTTTGTAAGGCTTTTATGAAAGGTTCCTTCCATCTTCGACCGCCCGTCAGAGACCCTTTATTCCCATGGAATTTAAATTTGTTGTTGTCGCATCTAATGTTGCCACCCTTCGAACCAGCCTCTTCTTGCCTCCTGAAGTTTTTGTCGTGGAAGACTATTTTTCTTGTAGCGGTTACTTCAGCTCGGAGAGTGTCAGAGCTGCAAGCACCATCAGTTAAACCACCTTACTTAATTTTTCACCCAGATAGAGTTTCCTTACGAACGAACCCGTCTTTCCTTCCTAAGGTATGTTCTGTCATAAATATTAATCAGTCCATTGAACTCCCTACTTTCTTCAAAAAACATACCAGCAAGTTGGAATATATGCTGCACAAGTTAGATGTCCACAGACAGTTAAGATTTTATTTGGACAGGACTAAGGATTACAGAAAAACAGATCAACTTTTTGTTGCATTTGCAGACAATAAAAAGGGCATGGCAGTTACAAAACGTACACTTTCTAAATGGCTTACTGATTGTATAGCTTTTGTGTATTCTAAGTCGAATCAGGCCTTTCCCACCAAACCTAAGGGCCATTCTACTAGATCCGTTTCCACTTCCTTGGCTCATGCAGCTCGCCTGCCTTTGGACACGATTTGTGCAGCAGCCACGTGGTCTAAACCACATACTTTCATCGCTCATTATAGAGTTGACAAAGCCTCCAAAGACAGGACATCTTTTGGTTCCACTGTGCTCAGGAACGTTCTTCCATGAGTCACTCAGGGTGACGGAGCTAGGGATGCTACCCGTGTGTAAGAACAAATGGCGAGATTGAACACTCTCGCATAAAGAAGTTATGTTCGTACCATAACGTTCCATGTGGAGTGTTCATCTCGCCTTTGTTCTTACATTCCCCCCCCTTCCCTCCCTCACGTGTTTGGAAGAACGAGTGGGACTAGAGTCTGGTCCACATGCCTTTATCTCTTCCAGGTATATTGCCTCTTACCTCATGGGGTATATTTCGTTACCCTTTAGTTAATTTATCAGTGAGATAGTGTCTCTGAATTTTTGTGGCGGTATGTAGCCTTAGCACCTCAGGTTTATGGTTGGTCTGGTTTGCTTGCAAACTAGATCTGAGTAATGGCAGGGAGGATTGTGGGATATAGCCTGGTCTCGAGCTTCTCTAAGATGCAGAGCTTTGCTGTGCGGCCGACTCTCTGCTCCGAACCCATGTGTAAGAACAAAGGCGAGATGAACACTCCACATGGAACGTTATGGTAAGAACATAACTTCTTTTTTTACTCACTGTGCTACTCTAGTCAATTGTCACGTTTCTAATATTGATGTAAGATTGCTAGTCACAATCAACTCCTATATGTCTATATTTTTGCCTTATATTTTTTGGTCTGTTCCTCATAAAATCTGAGTTTTTCTAGCAACTCACAGGGAGAATCTGAGGACTAAAGTCTCTAAATAATGACATACATTTGAGTTTCAAGCTTCATATCCTTCTGAATAATGCATGCTAAGACAGGTTCTGTTATTCTAGCAACTTTTTAAGTTTATAAAAGCAACATTTAAGATATGTCCCTATTTTTGAGCCTTTTTCCCACCATTATGGGAGGCTTACTTCTTGCACTAAAAGTTTGAGCGGTACGAGTCGCATTTGTCACCATAGCCACATAAGCTCAAAACTTAATTTTGCTCATTATTTTGTGCTGACAGTCTATGGCACAACAGGTGGAAGATTAGATTTAATTTAACTACAACCCCAGAGTCAAAAGCTTACTGTCACTCATAATAGCAGAAAAGGTTCTAGCAAACACACACCCACTCAAATACACACATGTGCACCATATCTTTCAACTGTCCAGATTTTAGCAGAATGTCCAGATTTCTCCCTCAGATTTTTTTTCTGCTTGTCGTATAATTTGTGGTTGTCTGTTTTTTTGTGGCAAGTCAGTGCAGATGGAATTCATGAAATAATAACAAGCGTTTAAGTTTCAGTTGTCAAATCTTTCAGAAAGTCCATGGTGGTAAAAAATGTTATTCTAGAAACTTTCAAAGCTTATAAGAACAATAATAGCAATTTAACCCTATTATTGGGGCTTTGTCCCCACATTAATTTTGGCTTTGTCCCGATACCCCTCAACTGTTCAGATTTTTGCAGTTTGTTCAAATTTCAGACTCATATTTTAGTCTGTTCCTCATAAAATATGTGGTTATCAGTCAAAAGACTGGAATGATCTGAGCATAGAAGTCACTAGTTAATGACACATTTAAAGTTCAGACTTGAAATCCTCCAGAAAATTGCATGTTAAAAAGCCTTGTTATTCTAGAAACTTTATAAGTTTATAAGAGCAATATTTCAAATATTTTAATATTTTCGGTCCTTTTGTACCCTCCAGTTTGTTTTGCTGTACCCATATTTCTTGCACTAAGTGGTTCATGGTATTGTCCATAATTTTTGTGCTATGACATTGAGAGAAATGACATACACAGATCTATCAAGAATACCGAAACATCTAAATGTCCACTGTAATCACAAAAAAGGTGAAAATAAAAAAAGTTAGTAAAAAAGTCCATTGTGCTGTTTCCGGTCAAACACGTACATTCATGCAGTAACACACACACACATAAAGTGACACACACACACACACACATCATGCTCATTTTTATTTATGTAATTTACACTGGGTAAACAGCGAAACTGCTGCTTATCCAGCATAACACATTGTCAACTGTTAGAGATTTCTTTCAGTCCATTGCTTCACCTTAGCATGTTAAGCTGCCATGGAGCACGGACTGAAAGAAATCTAACGGTTGACAATGTGTTATGCCGGCTAAGCAGCAGTTTCGTTACCTAGTATAAAACACGGCTGGCACAGCTCTCAACTGCACAGTAAATCACAGATTGCAGAGATTTTCCCCCATATGTTAGTTCTATCTGCAGTAAAACTGGTGAATTGCTGGCGAATGAGTAGAGATTGAGGAAACAATATTAAGGGCCAACAGTTGAGTTTCACACTCCAGAAATGCAAGTGAACACAAATCTTGCTAATCAATCAGTTGCAGGCAATTTTTGGAATTGATCAACCCTACTTTACGGCATGTCTACTGTTTGTTTTGGCTTTGACAAGACTTCGCCAACTATGCATATAGCATGTATGTCTGTTATGGACGTTCTACAAAAACCATTGCAGCAGAAACAAAACAAAAAATAAATAAGACATTGACTGCTGAAATCTGCTGTGACATGCGGGAAGTATTGTTAACTTTAGGGGGAAGAATAACACAATATATGGAAACGCTTGAATGAGCTGCCAGTGGTAGTCATCGGAGAAAATAGCAAGCAGTTACAGGACATTAGGCACAAAAGCAGAAACTAAATGTAATGGATCGGAAAGGTGATATCAAAGATATGCTTACCAATGTGTGAGGAGAAAGTATTTCTTGATGGGGAGCACAGTGGCTGCAGGTTAACTTGAAATGCATATATTAAAAGTAATCTTTCAAGGAAATAGATGAGTCCGGCAACTACACTTGAGAAAAGTTCTGCGAGCTAATCCAGATCGCATTTTCATTGGCTGCATTATGTGCAATGAATGTATAATTCTTGAAGGCGTTTCCTGGACAAAGACTGGAAAACAGCAGTTCACGGGTGTTCCTTTCTAAGCAACAGAGGAAAGAGTGCAAAATAACGAAGGGAGTTATTACTATTCTGTTCCGACACCCTTAGTTTCTGCTGCTCTGCGAGACTATTACTGGCTTAAAGATGGCTCACTGTACCAGAGCCGTGAGAACAGTGGATAACAGAAACAGTCAATATCAAGGTTTATTTTTGCAGTCTGACATTACTACAGTGGTAACATGAAAAGATAGTGAAGAAAAATGTTGTGTAAAAGAGGAAAGAAACAAAGAAACCCATAGTGGTCCTTTAAGTTTCAACAGCTAGATATGTAAGGCTTTTATGAACTGATGTGTTTTACTTGAGAGATATAGAAAAAAAAGTCTTGTTTTGGAGATTTCCTTGAAAGTTGCTATAAAGAGAATTGCCTAAAAGGCCAACTGACAGGTTTTGGAAATCTGTTAGAAAATGCTTAGCTGTAGTTCATCTTGTTTTGCATGTTCATTGACATTGTCACTTGGCTTTGTAAGTGTTTGCCTTAAAGACGAGCAGTTTGGCACATTCTCTTTCATCAGGCAATGAATTCAGTGAAAACATTCCCATTACCAGCTGGCAGCTTAGGAGAGCCTGTGTTCAGTATTTCATTATCAGATGGGAAGTGACCCCCCCCCCCCCAAAATATGATGTTGCTTTGATATTGATTTGCACATAGTGAAATTCCCAGCCTCCGCATTTTTCTGCTGCTGCTTTGTTGTTAACTGTTGGAAGAACTAGCTGTGAAGATTGTTCTTCGTGTTTCACTGTTGCAGTCCTCACATTTGGGTTATCCCTGCCAGGGTAGCCCTCAGTCGCCCCGAATACCAGAGGCTTAGTATTTCTGTGTCGGTTGCTGTCGTTTCAGGACTGACGTCAGGTCGTCAGTAGTATAAAGTAAGACAGCAGATGCCATTGCATCATTCTTTCTTGCCGAGGAGCCCAAAGCAGAAGCAGTTTGCACGAGTACTGATCAGCTGCTACCTGAGTTTTCGTTTTCGGAATTGAAGTCTTCTGAAGCTAAGTACCCCGTTGGGGATCCTTTTTTCTTGCTCTAACCGATGTCAGAAAAAGTTAACAATTGTCTCGCTTGTGGAAAGCAAATACCACACCGAGACTTTCATTCTTACTGCGTCACTTGCTTAGGCGCAGACCACGACGTCCTCGCTTTCGCTTTCGAGCTTTGTTCAACACCAGAACTATACGTCGTCGGGCCCTTATTGTAGCTAGATATTTTTGATCACAGTCCTCGATTTCCAATGTGGATTCGTTAAGCCATCCGACAGCAGATCTTCCGAAAAAACATAAGAATAAAGACAGTGACAGACTGCACAGGTCCAAACCTACCGGCGACGCTTCAGTTAAGCTAGTCGGCAGTTCTCCAGTCCTCAGTGAGGCGCTTTCTCATCTCTGCCGGCCGCTACCGCGACCCTTTTGGAGTTCAGTATGCAGCAAAACTCTTCGACTAAGGATCCTGCGGTTGTCTCTACCCTTGGATGGGTCCAGAGCCCCTGAGCAGGCACCGGCTTCCGAGGAAGTACTTCGCACTACCGATTCTTGACACAAACAGACTTCTTTCGCGTCTACTGTTCTTTGGAAAACTACAGAGTTTCTAAGGCCCAGGGTACGAACCACACCCAAGAAACAGACAACCCCATCTCAGGCACCTGCTTCCTTGCCTCATTCTCAAATGGTTAAAATGGCAGAAGACCTTATAATGCTGATCATGGGAAGCCAAGCTACTCTTTCCAAAAGAAAGAGATTTGTCCCCAGTAGATGTTCTTAATGTTTCATTGTTACAGTCATCACATTTGGGTTATCTGCTTGCAGGTAGCCCTCAGTCGGCCGGATTATCAAATTCTTGGGTACTGCATCGGTTGCTGTCTCATCTTCCATGACGTCAGGTAGTCAAGGGTATAAAGCATGCAGCTGATGCCATTGCATCAGTCGTTCTTGCCGTGTGGTGCCTGAAGCAGAAGCAGTTCGCAAGTGTCGGTTGGCCGACTCCTGAAATTTTTGTTTTTGAGTTTCAGATCCAAAGTCTTCAACTAAGCTAAGTACCCCATTGGGGATACTTTTTCTTGCTCTAAACCGATGTCAGTAAAAGTTAATTGTATTTCTTGTGGAAAGCACATACCTCATAAAGATTTTCATTCGTACTGCATTTCTTGCCTAGGCCCAGACCACGACATACCTTGCTGTCGGTTTTGTGCCTTATTCAAACCTCGAACTATTCATCGTCTGTTCATTTTCGCATTTAAGTATTTTGGTACTCTGTTCAATTATCCTGAAATGGCTTCAGTTAGCCACCTGACTACCGACATTCCAAAAAAAACACAAAGATAAAGACAGGGACAGGTCGCATAGGTGCAAGGCTGCCTACGATACTTCTAAGCTAGTCGACAGGTCGCCAGTGCTCGGGCACTTTCACAGCTCCTGATACCCACTACTTCAGATTTGCAGGCCTCTACTGAGACCCATTCGGAGTCCGGTATGCCATGAGATACTTCAACTGTAGAACCTGCGGATGTCTCTACCTTGGATGGGTCCGGAGCTGTGCAGGTACCGGCTTCTGGGGGTGTATTCAGGCCTACTAATTTGCATATTAAACCAACACCATCTTTTTCTTCAAGGCCTAAAGCTCGATTCATGCCTAGAAAACCGATGCCCAGACTGCATGGTCACGCCCGTATGTCTAAAAAAACATGTGATAAGAATGGCTGAAGACATTATTCTAATCAGGGGAAGCCATCCTTCTCCCACTAAGTGACCTAGGACTGATTTTCCTTCTGATCAAGATTCTGAAATTTCTGATGTTCATCGTGTTACACTGCTGCAGTCATTACACTTGGGTTATCCTGCCGTCAGGCGGTCGCTCAATTGGCCCGAATTCCAAAGTCTTGGTCTGGCGTCAGTTGCTGTCTCTTCTTCCCTGACGTCACTGCGCCAGGGGTATACAAGATGCATCCGACGCCATTTTCTTCAGTCTTTCTTGCCGCGCGGTGCTCGGAGCAGAAGCAGTTTGCAAGTGCCGGTCGGCCGACTCCTGAGATTTTCGAAATCGAATTTCAGATCCGAAGTCTTCAATAAAGCTAAGTACCCCATTGGGGAAACTTTTTTCTTGCCTCAGACAGATGTCAGAAAAAGTTAATAATTGTATTTTTTGTGAGAAGCAAATATCTCATAAGGACTTCCACTCTTACTGTATTCCATGCGTAGGCCCTGATCACGATGTCACTAGTTGTCAGTTTTGTGCTAGATTTAACAAACTCACTATAAAAAGATGTTTGATTTTGCTTTGCACTACGGCCGAAGGTTCAATTATACTATGCCGTCGGATCAGCCGACTACCTCAATACCGAAAAAATGCAAAGACCAAGGATAGAGAGGCATCCGAGGTCCAAAACTGACGACGAAACCTCTTCTAGGCCAGTCGCCGGTTCTCAGTGAGGCGCTTTCGCAGCCCCTGACACCTGCTACCTCAGAGCCACAGACCGCTTCCGACTCCCACGTGGAGACATCTGGGCCTGTGGAAACTCAAGATACTGGGCCTACGGAAACTAATCCCTCAGATGGGTCCGGAGCCGCTGAGCAGGCATCGGCTTCTGAGGGTGTTTTCAGACCTTCACAACTTACCATTAAAACAACAGCCAAGACAAAGGCACCATTAAAGACAAAGAAACAAGTACAGAATTCTCCTGGACAGTCCTCCATGCCTAAGAAACAGATGCTTAAAATGGCTGAAGACCTCATTACTCTAATCAGGGGTTCCCATCCCCCTCCTGAGAATAGGCCTAGGCAGGATACAGACTATGACTCCTCTGATCAGGTTTCCATTTCCTCTGATTCCTCTTCAGACCATGGATACTCTCTACCCCCCTATGAGGACTCTGATGCTGAAGAATCTATCCCTTCAGCCTCTCCTCCTGAGGATTATTCTTTTGGGGAAACTTTACATACCATGAGGGAGCATTTCCATTGGGAAAGCCAGGATTACTCAGAATCCAAGAAAAGGCTCAGTGATTTCCTCTTATTGCCTCAACACAGGCACCTGGCTATTCCGCCTGTGCTAGATATTGTGGATGATGTGTTCTCTGAATTCAGTTTATCTCCTGACTCTTTGCCCCCTGCTCCAGCCAAACCAGATTGGTATTATAGAGTCCCCGACTCTCACAAGTTTCTTTACAAAAACCCTGCTGCTGATCCAGAAACTATTTCCCAAGGTCCAAAAGGGGTTAAAGCTTCCATTGTAAAAGACCCAGTACCCTCTGACAGAGATTCCAGAGCTTTGGATAGATGGGGGAAGAAGGTATACATTTCTGCAACTTTAGCAGTAAGAGCTTTAAATTGCCAGTTTCACATGCTTAAGTACCAACAATATTTAATGGCTCAGTTAAAACAGAAAATGCTTGCAAGCACAGAAGCTCCTGATTGTAAAGAAATGCAGGATTTATTGCATGCAGTTGAACAGGTGGGAAAACATACTCTGCAATGTGGTTTTGATTCTTTAGAGGCCTCTTGTAGAGCCGCAGTTACAGGTTCTGTAATTCGAAGACATGCTTGGTTAAAAGAACAAAGTTTACCTGATCATGTTGAGGCAAAATTATTGGATACTCCTTTACAGCATGATACTTTGTTTGGTGTTAAGGCAGAAGAGGTGTTAAAGAAAATGGAGGATAAATCTAAATCTATGCAAACAGTCAAGGATTTCTTACAGGTACAGCCACCTCGGTTTAGCAGAAATTGGCCAACTAAGAATTGGTCCTTTCCAGTGTTAGACAGGCCACAGAGAGGCAGATACAGATGCCCAAGAGGCAGATCTCAACCCCAAGGCTCAAACAGACATCGACAGTGGGGCACTTCAACCCCAAAAGGTGGTGAGGACAAGTCTCAACCCTACATGAAACAGTCGCAATGACTTTCCCCTTCGTACGCCAAGCATGTCCCTTTTGGAAGCCCCCTTGGGGGGGGGGAACTAGCACTTTTTTCTCAAAACTGGCAAACGATTACCCAAGACATATGGGTCCTGAATATTGTGTCTCAAAGTTGCATATTCCACTTTCATACTTTACCAAGGCTAAAAGGAATGCCAGACCTGCCACAAAATCAATGGGCAGAGGCACAAAAACAAATTTCAGTCCTCATGGACATGAGAGCTATTTAAAAAGTACCACAACAGGAACAAGGACAAGGATTTTACTCAAGACTCTTCCTAGTCCCCAGAAAGGACAAGGCCTGGAGGCCCATACTAGACCTTTCAATTCTGAATACTTACTTGGATATTCCGAAATTCAAAATGTTGACATTACAGCAGCTTCTACCCTTGCTGGGCAAGAAGGCTTGGCTTGTTACTCTGGACCTCAGAGAGGCATACCTGCATGTCCCTATCAGACAAAATTGCAGAAGATACCTCCGATTCAAAGCTGGTACAGTGCACTACCAATTCTCTGCACTGCCCTTTGGCTTATCTACTGCACCCAGGGTCTTCACAAAGTGCCTGGCACCAGTAATTGAATTTTGCAGACAAAAAGGAATTCAAATATATCCATATCTGGACGACTGCCTCATTCAAGCAGAGACAAAGGACATTCTTCTACAGCATCTGGCGTTTGTAAAAAGGTTGCTAATTTCTCTAGGGTACACAGTAAACGAAAAGAAGTAAAAACTAGTGCCCTCGCAACAGATTAAATTCCTGGGTGCGAGCTTAAATACAACGGCCCAGATGGCTTACCTCACGCCAGGCAAACAAATTCAACTAACTCCATATTTTCAATTGCTGGCAAGAAGGTCCCATCTCCCTGCAAGACAAATTCTGCAGGCCCTGGGATTCATGGCATCTTGCATACTACTAATACCATATGCCAGACTGCATATGAGGAAATTACAATGGTACCTGAAAAGTGTTTGGACTCAACACTCTCACAGTTTAGAAGCAGTAGTACCAATGATTCCCTGCCTACAACAGGAGTTTCGATGGTGGGCACAGGCATGTCACCTAAACAAGGGTCAGCCTTTTACCCAACCCACAGCCAGGCAAACTCCAACAGATGCTTCGGATTACGCCTGGGGAGCACACATGGCAGGAAAATGCATTCAGTGCAAGTGGACCACAGACCAGATGCATCTTCAGATCAATCAAAAAGAGATGTTGGCTGTTCAAAATGCCCTAACAGCTTTCAAGGACCTTCTACATCCAGGACAATTACTACTAAAGACAGACAACACCACAGTAATGTGGTACATAAGCACGGGGGCACTCATTCTTATCCCCTATGCAGGTAAGCCATGACCTTGTGGAACATATCAAGTTCACCTGCAAGCACAATTCCTGCCAGGAAAGAAAAATACTCTGGCAGACGACCTAAGCAGAAATATCATGGACCCTCACGAATGGAAATTGAATCCACAAATCTTCAGCATGGTAACGCAAAAGTGGGGATGCCCAGACATAGATCTTTTTGCCTCCCCAATGAATTGCCAACTACAAAAATTCTGCACAAGGACTTTTCACAAATAAGCATGGAAAGTGGATGCTCTTCTATTCAGCTGGAAAAACCTAAAAGTTTATGCCTTCCCGCCACTGCCTCTCCTTTCAAAGGTACTCCTTAAAGCCAGACAAGAAAAACCAGAGATGATCCTGATTGCTCCAGACTGGCCACGCCAGCTCTGCTACCCTATCTTAAGGAACTTGGCTCTAGGCCCACCATGGATTTTGACTCAAATTCCACACCTTCTGACTCATCGAAACAATCCGATCCTGCACGGTCAGCTCAAAACCCTAAACCTGGCTGCATGGCAGATACATTAGTCAAACAGACAAACACCTCTCTCTAAAGCTGTTATGGATGTCATTTTGGAGGCCAGGAGGCCTAGCACCAGGAAAGCTTACTCAGAAAAATGAAAGAGATTCTGCGCCTGGAACCAGGCTCAAAGCCTTGACCCTCTTGTTCCAAACATTCCTCAGATTTTACAATACTTAACTGAGATGCTGGACAGAGGACTATCCTTCTCATCAATTAAGATCCATGCCTCTGCCATTTCAGCCCATTACAACACGGATCCTCCTTTATTCTCTCATCCCTTGCTAAAGCAGTACCTCAGAGGGACTAAAAACATAAGACCGCCCCGGAGAGCACAAACACCAACTTGGGACCTCAATTTCGTTTTGGAAAAACTGACCCTACCGCCTTTTGAGCCAGTCAATACAGCCGATCTAAAATTTTTATCTTGGAAAACAGCTCTGCTCCTGGCAGTAACTTCAGCACGAAGAGTCTCAGAGCTACAGGCATTAATGGCAGTGGAACTTTTTATAATTTTTCATCTGGACAGGGTATCTTTAAGGACAAACCCTACCTTTATGCCAAAGGTGGTATTTAGTGTGGCTCTTAACCAAACCATCCATTTGCCAACTTTTTATCCAAATCCCCCAGAATAAAGGGGAGAAACGTCTGCATTCTTTGGACATACACAGGCAGCTACGCTTCTACTTGGACAAAACAAAGGCTTTCAGGAAAACTGGGCAACTGTTTGTAGCATATGCTGCAGGATCACAGGGCAAGGCTATCTCAAAGCAGACTATATCCAAATGGATAGGACACTGTATTCGGTACTGCTACATACAGCATGGAAAATCAGTCCCAAATAACATTGGGTCACATTCCACCCGGGCAACAGCCACTTCAACAGCCTATCTCATCGGAGTACCTACCAAGGAAATTTTGGAGGCTGCAACTTGGAGTTCAGTGCACACCTTTACCAAGCATTACCACCTGCCTCTTTACTCTAAATCCAGAGCAGGATTTGCCACTGCAGTACTACAGGGCCTCATAGCCAATCCTAACTCTTTATAGACCAGCTAACCAACCTCAGCTTTGGGATTCTACCCAAGTGTAATGACTGCATCAGAGTAACACGATGAACATAGTACAGTTTTGTACCTACCAAAATGTAGATGTTCGTGTTCACACTGCTGCAGTCCAGGTTACCCTCCCTCCATCCCATTTGAACTAGCCAGACTTATCTATACCTTTCTATCCTATACAACCTTTGGGGTGTATTTGCTGGTAACTGAAGGTATTGTTTTTATTGTATACTTTTGATTAGCAATATATATTGCCTACCTATTTGGGGGCACCTGACATCTGGGGCAAGAAAAACTGAAGAAAATGGCGTCGGATGCATCTTATATACCCCTGGTGCACTGACGTCAGGGAAGAAGCGACAGCAACCGACGCTGGACCAAGACTTTGGAATTCGGGCCGACTGCGGGGACTGCCTGACGGTAAGATAACCCAAGTGCAATGACTGCAGCAGTGTGAACACTCGAACATCTACATTTATGGTAGGTACAACACTGTACTTTTTCTCTGATGACCAGGAGTTGCCCTTAACTACCTTTGAGGATTCTGATGCAGAGGACTCCATTCCCTCTGCTTCCCCTCCAGTGGATTTCTCTTTTGGTGAAATCTTGCATACTCTTAGGGTGCATTTCCACTGGGAATGCCAGGATTACTTTGACTCCAAAAAGAGGCTTGGGGAATTCCTATCCCTACCTCAACACAGGCCTTTAGCTATCCCTCCTGTACTGGACAGTGTAGATGATGCCTTCTCGGAATCTAGCCTAGCCCCTGTCTCTCTACCTCCAGCTCCCAGAAAACCTGACTGGTATTACAGGGTACCTGACTCTCACAAGTTCCTCTTTAAGACTTCTACTGCGGATCCTGAGACCATTTCACAGGGACCCAAAGGCATTAAGACTTCTACTGCCAGAAACCCTACCCCCTCTGATAGAGATTCCAGGGCCCTGGATAGATGGGGTAAGAAGGTATACACTTCTGCTACTTTGACCGTTATGGCCTTAAACTGCCAGTTTCATATGTTAAAGTATCAGCAGCATATTATTGGATTGCTTAAATAGAAAATTATGTTTCCTGACTGTGCTGAAAATAAATTATAGGATTTAATGCATTCTGCTGAGCAGGTTGGAAAACATACTTTGCAATGTGGTTTTGATTCATTAGAGGCATCTTGCAGGGCTGCTGTCACTGGGTCTGTACTTAGAAGGCATGCTTGGCTTAAGGAGCAATCTTTGCCAGATCATGTTTAAGCTAAATTACTGGATGCTCCCTTAAACCAGGACCGCCTGTTTGGCAACAAAGCAGAAGAAGTATTTAAAAAGATGGAGGAAAAAGCAAAATCTGTGCAAACTGTTAAAGATTTCCTGCAAGTTCAGCCTCCCGGATTTAGTAGGCATTGGCCTTCTAAGAATTGGTCCTTTCCTGACTCTTCCAGGCCTTCTCAGTCCAAACCCAGAACCAGCATAACACCCAGGCTTCAGTCCCAAGGTACTCACAGGCCTAAGCAGTGGGGGGCTCCCACTTCCAAAGCTGGGAGTAGTAAGTCATCCCCTATGGTAAACTGTCACAATGATTTAACTTTACACTTTCCAAGCCCTGCTCAACTGTCTGTTCCTTTAGGGGGAAAGATCGCCCTGCATGCAAAAAAATGGAAACTATTACCCAAGACAAATGGGTTTTAAATATAGTTTCCCCCAAGGATACAGATTTCCACTTACACTCTTTACCAACCCCAAACAGTTGGCCAGGCCTACCCCCAAATCAGTGGGCAGAGGCTCAAAAACAAGTTCTCTCTCTTCTAAGCATCAGGGCTATTCAACCTTTCCCAGTAGAAGAATGGGGGCAAGGCTTCTACTCAAGACTTTTCCTGGTATCCAGAAAAGACAATTCCTGGCGTCCTATTCTGGACCTGTCTATCCTAAACACTTTTTTGGAAATCCCAAAATTCAAAATGCTAACTGCATCAGCTGCTTCCCATGCTAGGCAAAAGATGCCTGGTTGGCAACACTGGATTTAAAGGAAGCCTACCTGCACATCCCAGTAAATAAGGGAATCTTGCAGAAGACACCTACGCTTCAGAGCAGGCTACATGCACTATCAGTTCTCTGCACTGCCCTTTGGCTTATGTACTGCGCCCAGGGTATTCAAAAAGTGCCTAGCTCCAGTCATTGCATTTTACAGGCAAAGAAATATTCAGATATACCCATACCTGGACAATTGTTTAATTCAGGCAGAAAGCCAGGACATACCATAAAATCATCTGGCATTTGTGAGGAAATTACTAACTTCTCTGGGGTACACTATAAACGAAAAGAAATCGCATCTAGTACCCTGCCAACAAATTGTATTCCTGGGAGCAAGCTTCAATACAACTTCCCAGATGGCCTATCTCACGCCAGAGAAACAAGTTCATTTGACAGCCTACTTCAAACTAATGGCCACAAAGACCCAGCTATCTGCAAGGAAAATATTGCAAGCCCTGGGGTTCATGGCCTCTTGCATTCTACTAATTCCATATGCAAGACTGCATATGAGGAAACTACAATGGTATCTAAAAAAGCCTGTGGTATCTACATTCTCAGGACTTAGAATCAATGATTCCCATCATACCTTGTCTCAAAATATAGAGTTCCTTTGGTGGGCAGAGGCCTGCCACCAAACAAGGGACTGCCATTCACTCTACCCCTGCCGCCCAAACCCCAACAACAGACGTATCAGACTGTGCATGGGGGACTCACTTGGCAGGGCAGTGCATTCAGGGCAAATGGAACTCAAGTCAAATGCACCTGCATATCAATTAAAAAGAAATGTTAGCTGTACGGAATGCTCTGACAGCCTTCAAGGACCACATTCTTCCAGGACAATTATTGGTAAAGACTGACAGCACCACAGTTATGTGGTACATAAACAAGCAGGGGAGAACCCAGTCATACCCACTCTGCAGACTAGTCATGGTTCTGTGGAACACAGCCTTGAGCTACCAAGTGCAACTACAAGCTCAATTCCTGCGAGGCAAGCTAAATACACTGGCAGATGACCTAAGCAGAAATTTCATTGACCCACACGAATGGAAACTGGAACCAAAGATATTCAACATGTTGAGAAACAAATGGGGGAGCCCAGAGATGGACCTGTTTGCCTCCCCTCAGAACTACCAGTTGGACAAATTCTGCACAATGACTCCCCACAGACAAGCTTGGAAAGTGGATACCCTGTCCTTCACCTGGAAAAACCTATCAGTTTATGCCTTTCCCCCTCTCTCTCCTCTCCAAAGTGCTACTAAAGATCAAACCGGACAAACCAAGGACAATACTAATTGAACCAGACTGGCCATGCCAACACTGGTACCCCCCCCCCCTTGCGCAGTGTGTCACTACTGGAACCATGGTACCTGCCTCAGACCCCTGCCCTGCTGTCACAGCAGGAGGGCCAGATTCTGCACCCACAGCTTCAAACCCTGAACCTTGCAGCCTAGTTAATTGCCTGATCTCTCCGTTATCATCCCTCAGTAAGCAAGTGACAGATGCCATTCCGGAGGCAAGGAGGCCTAGTAATAGAAAATCCTATGCTGAAAATGGAAAAGATTCTATTCCTGGAACCAAACTCGGGGGGGATGGACACAACAGTGCCCAATTTACCTCATATTCTTCAGTACTTAACTGAGTCGCTTCACAAGGGCCTTTCCTTTTCTTCCATCAAAATTCATGCCTCGCCATTTCAGCATATTATTATACAGAGCCCACCCCTCTTCTCTCATCCACTGCTGAAGCAATTCCTCAGAGGGGCCAAAAACCTAAGAAAACCCAGGAGAGCCCCTACTCCAGCCTGGGACCTTAACTTTGTATTGGAAAAGATCACTCTGCCTCCCTTTGAGCCAGCTACAAATGCAGAGTTGAAATTCCTTTCTTGAAAAACAGCCTTCCTTCTAGCCATCACTTCAGCAAGAAGGGTGTCTAAATTGCAGGCCCTCATGGCAGTGGAGCCTTTCATCATCTTTCATGCGGACAGGGTGTCCCTCAGGACCAACCCTTCCTTTATGCCTGGGCCTTAATCAGTCCATTCATTTGCCAACCACCTTTTCTAATTCACAGAACAAAGGGGAACGAATACTGCACTCCTTGGACGTGCACTGTGGACAGGACTAAGCCTATCAGGAAATCTGAACAGCTGCTGGTTGCACTTGCTGCAGGGGCAGAGGGGAAGGCCATTTCAAAGCAAACCATTTCTAAGTGGATAGGCCATTGCATTCATTTCTGCTATAAGCACCATGAAAAACCTACCCCACAGGGGATAAGACCCGATTCCACCAGGGCTACATCTACCTCTACAGCCTTTCTCAGAGGTGTCCCTATCAAGGACATCCTAGAAGCTGCTACCTGAAGTTCTGTACATACCTTCACCAAGCATTACCACTTGCCAGTTTTCTCTAAATCCAGAGCTGGCATTGCCACTGCAGTCTTGCAGGGTCTTGTAGCTGGTCCTAATGACATCTGATTGCCTCCTCCCATCCTTGGCTTTGGGAATCTACCCAAATGTGATGACTGCAACAGTGAAACACAAAGAACATAGTACCGTTGTGTACACTTACCATAAATTTAGATGTTCGAGTGTATTCACTGTTGCAGTCCTGGTTACCCTCCCTCCAGCCCCCTGACTTCTATTGACTACACCTCTGTTCTTGCTTACTATGCTTAAAGCTTTCTGGTGTATGTGCTTTTTGTTGGAGGTGTAACCTTGCAAATAATTGCTTCCCATTATGGGGGCATCTGACATCTGGGGCAAGAGAAACTGATGTAATGGCATCGGCTGCATGCTTTATACCCCTGACTACCTGACATCGTGGAAGATGAGATCATAACCAATGCAGGACCCAAGACTTTAATCAGGCCAACTGAGGGCTACCTGCAAGCAGATAACCCAGATGTGAACACTGCAACAGTGAATATACTCGAACATTTACATTTATGGTAAGTTTATACAACTGTACTTTTTATCTGAACAGGAGTCCAATGACTCTGTTGCATCTGAATATGAAGACATGCAACCCCTCTCTGCTTATGAGAATTCTGATGCAGAGGAATCCATTCCTTCTGCCTCTCCATGCGAGGATTTTTTCTTTGGGGAAACCCTTCATACTTTAAGGAAGCATTTAAAATGGGAATGTCAGGACTACCCTCTGTCTAAAAAGAGACTCAGGGAATTTTTAGATCTTCCACAGTACAGACCCTTGGCCATTCCTCCTGTCCTGGATGATGTTCATCGTGTTTCACTGTTGCAGTCATTACACTTGGGTTATCCTACTAGCAGGCGACCCGCAGTCGGCCCGTGTTCCAAAGTCTTGGTCCAGCGTCTGTTGCTGTCGCCTCTTCCCTGACGTCAGTGCGCCAGGGGTATAAAAGTTGCAACCGACACCATTTTCTTCAGTCTTTCTTGCCGCGCGGTGCCCGAAGCAAAAGCAGTTCACAAGTGCCGGTCGGCCAACTCCTGAGATTTTCAAAATTGAATTTCAGAACCGAAGTCTTCAATAAAGCTAAGTACCCCATTGGGGAAACTTTTTCTTGCTCCGGACTGATGTCAGTAAAAGTTAATTGTATTTCTTGTGGGAAGCAAATACCTCACAAGGACTTTCACTCTTATTGCATTCCTTGCCTAGGCCCTGACCAAGACGTTACTAGTTGACGGTTTTGTGGTAACTTCAATAAACGCACTATTAAACGTCGGTTTGATTTTGCTTTACATTATTTTGGACGAAGATTTAATTATATTATGCCGTCGAAACAATCGACGACCGGAATGTATAAAAAACGCAAAGACAAAGAAAAAGACAGGCATCCGAGGTCCAAAACCGACGAAGCCTCTTCTAGGCCAGTTGCCAGTTCTCAGTGAGGCGCTTTCGCAGCCCCTGACACCCGCTACCTCAGAGCCACAGGCCGTAACTGACAGCCACGTGGAGACACCGAGGCCTGTGGAAACTCAAGGTATTGTGCCTACGGAAACTATACCCTCAGATGGGTCCGGAGCCGCTGAGCAGGCACCAACTTCTGAGGGTGTTTTCAGACCTTCACAGCGTACAATTAAGGCTACTGCAGCAGCAAAGTCAAAGTCAAAAACACCATTAAAGACAAGGAAACAAGTACAGCATTCTCCAGAACAGTCATCCATGCCTAAGAAACAGATGCTTAAAATGGACGAAGACCTTCTTACTTTAATCAGGGGCTCCCATCCCCCTCCTGACAAAAGGCCTAGGCAAGACACTGATTATGATTCCTCTGATCAGATTTCCATTTCCTCTGATTCTTCTTCTGATCAGGGCTATTCTCTCCCTCCCTATGAGGACTCTGATGCTCAAGAGTCCATTCCTTCAGCCTCACCGCCTGAGGGTTATTCTTTTGGGGAAACCCTGCACACCGTGAGGGAGCATTTCCATTGGGAGAGCCAGGATTACTCAGAATCCAAGAAAAGGCTCAGAGATTTCCTTTTATTGCCTCAGCACAGGCCTCTTGCTATCCCCTCTGTACTAGATGTTGTTGATGTTTTTTTCTGAATCCAGTCTGTCTCCAGATTCTTTACCCCCTGCACCAGTAAAGCCAGACAGGTACTACAGGGTCCCTGACTCTCATAAATGTCTTTACAAAAACCCTGCTGCAGACCCAGAAACAATTTCTCAGGGTCCTAAAGGGGTTAAAGCTTCCACTGCCAAAAATCCTGTCCCCTCAGATAGGGATTCCAGAGCTCTGGACAGATGGGGAAAATGTTTATACTTCTGCTACTTTAGCTGTAAGAGCTTTAAACTGTCAGTTTCACATGCTTAAATATCAACAGTATCTCATGTTATTGTTAAAGCAGAAAATGGTTGCAAATATAGAAAGTCCTGACAGTAAAGAAATGTAGGATCTATTGCATGCAGTTGAACAAGTGGGAAAGCATACCCTGCAATGTGGTTTTGATTCATTAGAGGCTTCTTATAGAGCCGCAGTTACAGGCTCAGTTATTCGAAGACATGCTTGGTTGAAAGAACAAAATTTACCTGACCATGTTAAAGTAAAATTATTGGATGCTCCACTACAGCATGATACTTTGTTTGGTGTTAAGGCAGAAGAGGTGTTCAAATGGAGGATAAAACAAAGTCAATGCAAACGGTGAAATATTTCTTACAGGTTCAACCACCTAGATTTAGCAGAAACTGGCCTTCAAAAAATTGGTCCTTTCCAGTGTCAGACAGGCCACAAAGAGGCAGATACAGACGCCCAAGAGGCAAATCTCAGCCCCAAGGCTCCTACAGACCTAAACAATGGGGTGCTTCAGCCCCCAAAGGAGGAGAAGACAAATCACAACCTTATAGGAAACGGTCACAATGACTTCCCTCTGCAAATGCCAAGCTCTTAGTAATTGACAGCACCCCTAGGGGGAAAGCAAGCACTTTTCTCAAAAAATTGGCACATGATCACCCAAGACCAATGGGTGCTGAATATCGTTTCTCAGGGGTACAGGTTCCACTTCCAAACACTTCCAAAACCAAAAGGTATACCAAATCAGCCACAAAACCAATGGGCAGAGGCACAAAAACAGATTGCTGCTCTTATGGATATGGGAGCTATTCAAAAAGTTCCACAAGAAGAACAGGGACAAGAATTTTACTCAAGACTTTTCTTAGTACCCAGAAAAGAAACAGCCTGGAGACCAATACTGGACCTGTCAATCCTAAATACTTTCTTGGATGTTCCAAAATTCAAAATGTTAACACTACAACAACTTCTGCCCATGCTGGGCAATGAGGCTTGGCTAATTACTTTGGATCTCAAGGAGGCATACCTGCACGTCCCAATCAGACAATCGTGCAGAAGATACCTCAGATTTATAGCAGGCTCAATGCATTACCAATTCTCTGCACTGCCCTTTGGCTTATCTACTGCGCCCAGGATCTTCACAAAATGCCTGGCACCAGTAATTGCATTTTGCAGACAAAAAGGAATTCAAATATATCCCTTCTTGGACGACTGCCTTATTCAAGCAGAGAGCAAGGACATTCTTCTAAAGCACCTGGCGTTTGTAAAAAGATTGCTAATTTGCCTAGGGTACACAGTAAACAAAAAGAAATCAAAACTAGTGCCCTCTCAACAGATAATATTCCTGGGTGCAAGCTTAAACACAACTGCCCAGATGGCTTATCTCACGCCAGACAAACAAAGGCAACTGACTCATTACTTTCAAATGATGGCAACAAAGACCCAACTCCCTGCAAGAAAAAGTTCTGCAGGCCCTGGGTTTCATGGCATCCTGCATTCTACTAATTCCATATGCAAAACTGCATATGAGGAAACTACAATGGTATCTAAAAAGTGTTTGGACTCAGCATTGTCACAGCCTAGACACAGTCATAACCTTGATTCCCTGCCTACAACAGGAGATGTTCTTCATCTCACATTGCTGCAGTCCTTACACTTGGGTAGTCCGCTGTCCTCGGTCGGCCCGAATATCAAAGTATTAGGCTGACGTCGGTCAAGGCGCTTAAGACTGACATCAGGACGTCAGGGTACAAATGCGCATGACCGACGTCATATCCTCAGTCTTTTTTGCCGCATGGTCCGATGCAGAAGCAGCGTTGCAAGTGCCGTTCGGCGTTCTGAAATTTTCGGTCGGAGTTTCAGGCGGAGTCAAAATTGGCTAAGTACCCGTTGGGGAATATTTTAGTTTTTCTTGCCTCAGTGGTTTACGGATGTCAGAAAAAGTGAATAACTGTATTTCTTGTGGGAAATAGATACGCATAGAGATTATCATACTTTGTGTATTCCTTGTTTGGGGCCTGAGCACGGCGTTGTTGGGTGTCTTTTGTGCTAGGTTCAATAAGCGCACTATTAGCGAAGGTTAGATTGTGCCAGGTTGGTCTTTGGGAAGCGGTGCAATTATAAGATGCCGTCGGATGCTCCGGCGCCGCTTCTTCGAAGAAGCGCAAAGACAAGGCAGCTAAGCCCAGGCAAGAAGAGTCGTCCGTGCGGACGCCGGTTCTTTAGAGCGTCAGTGGAACGGTGGTTCCGCGGAGGCTTCTCTGGAGTCCCAGGGGGAGACTTTGTTATTGCAGGATGTGGCCTCTCAGGAGGCAGGTCAGGCTGAAGGGGCTTCTCAGGTTACTGTACTCCCCTCCCTTCCTAGGGTGGTTAGGCCCTCTCCTTCTGTTTCTAAGGCTTCTCCCAGAGGCAGGCCAGGTTTAGCTTCTGTTGGTGTCACTCCTAGTTCTTCAGGATCTGTGCCCAAGAAGCACATGCTTAAAATGGCAGAGGATTTGATTACTTTGATTAGAGGTTCTTTGCCCCCTCCAGATAAGAGGCCTAGGGTGGAACCAGAGTTGGGGAGTTTTGAGCAGGCTTCAGATGTTTCAGAGGCTTCGGCTGAAGACTTGTAGGAGTACTCTCCTTATTCTGATTCTGATGCAGATGATTCCACTCCTTCTGCTTCACCTCCAGAGGATTTTTCTTTTTCAGAGACTCTTCATTCCATGAGGGAACATTTTAAGTGGGAAGGTCAGGACTTCTCTGATTCCAGGAAAAGGCTTAGGGAATTTTTGCTTTTACCCCAGCATAGGCCTTTGGCTATACCTCCTGTTCTGGATGTTGTGGAAGATGTGTTTGCGGAGGCTTCACTTAATCCTGATTCTTTGCCTCCTGCTCCTGTTAAACCGGATAGGTATTATAGGGTGCCTGAGGCTCATAAATATCTTTGTAAGAGTCCTAGGGCGGACCCAGAAACTGTTAGTCAGGGACCTAAGGGTGTCAAGGCCTCTGTTGTAAAAAATCCGGTTCCTCCAGATAGAGGCCAGAGCTTTGGATAGATGGGGAAAGAAAGTCTATACTTCTTCCACCTTAGCTATGAGGGCTTTGAATTGCCAGTTTCACATGTTGAAATATCAAAACTATCTTCTTTCTCAACTGAAGTCTAAGGTAGATGCTCTGGCGGAAGGCATTGAGTGTAAGGAATTACAAGATTTGGTACATGTTTCTGAACAGGTGGGTAAGCATTCTTTGCAATGTGGTTTTGATGCTATACAGGCCTCGTCTAGGGTGGCTGCCACTGGGTCAGTTCTTCGCAGGCACGCCTGGCTGAGGGATCAGAATTTATCTGAACATGTTAAGACAAGGATTTTGGATGCTCCTTTACAGTCTGATGTGTTGTTTGGTTCACCTGTGGAGTCAGTCTTGAAGAAAATGGAAGACAAGGCTAAGTCTATGCAGACTGTTAAAGATTTTTTGCAAGTCCAGCCTCCGAAGTTTAGTAGGAATTGGCCTGCTAAGGGGTGGACGTACCCTTCTTATGATTCACAGTCTAGGGGTAGATCTAGACGTGGTAGGGGCAGAGCTCAGAGCTCCTTCAGACCTAGAACAGGGAGTTCTCCTGCACAATCTTCAGGTGAGGGCAGGGGCCAGTCCTTTCGTAAACAGGCCCAATGACCTACCTTTTCAGCTGCCAGATCCTTCTTGCCTGGCAGCACCTTTGGGAGGAAGGTTGGCAGTCCAAGGAAAATTGGAGTTTGATTACCCAAGACAGATGGGTATTGGATATCATACACCAAGGTTACAGGTTTTATTTCCATACCTTGCCTCCTTTCAAAGGCATGCCGGACGTTCCTCCTCAGCAAAGACTAGAGGCTCACAAACAAATTTCTCTGCTGCTCCAAATAGGGGCCATACAACCGGTCCCTCTGCCAGAAGTGGGCCTAGGATTTTATTCTCGCCTGTTCCTAGTACCAAAGAATGGGAACACGTGGAGACCAATTTTGGATTTATCTATCCTCAACACTTATCTGGACATTCCCAAGTTCAAAATGTTGACGTTACAACAGCTTTTACCTCTGCTGGGCAAAGATCACTGGATGGTGACTCTGGATCTCAAGGAGGCTTACCTTCATGTTCCTATCAGGCTAAGTTGCAGGAAGTATCTGCGTTTTGGCTGGGACTTCTCATTATCAGTTCTCTGCATTGCCCTTTGGCTTATCTACTGCCCAGAGTGTTCACGAAGGTTCTGGCATCAGTGATAGCTTTCTTCAGGCTAAGAGGAATACAGATCTATCCTTATTTGGACGATTGCCTGATTCTGGCTCAAGGAAAGGACGAACTTCTTCATCATTTACACTATGTGATAGCAGTGCTAAGATGCCTGGGGTATTCTGTGAACGAAATAAAGTCCAGTCTAGTACCCTCTCAGCACATGTGCTTTCTGGGTGTGAGACTGAATACAGCATCCCAGATGGCCTTTTTGACCCCGGACAAACAAAAGAATCTTTCTCTTTACTTCCATCAATTGTCTCATCAGTCCAGGCTGACTGCAAGGACAGTCCTTCAAGCCTTGGGGTTCATGGCATCTTGTATTCTGGTGCTTCCCAATGCCAAACTGCATATGAGGAAGCTACAATGGTATCTCAAAAATGTATGGACACAGCACTGCCAAGATATGGACACTGTCATTCAGATAATACCTTGCATTCAAAAGGAATTTGTGGTGGGCTCAGGAATGTCACCTAAACAAGGGACTCTCTGTGACCCGGCCAGAGGCGAGTCAGATTCTAACGACAGATGCCTCAGACAAAGCTTGGGGAGCTCATCTAAATGGAAAGTGGATACAAGACACGTGGCCTGCCAGACTTCTACATCTACATATCAACTTGAAGGAGATGTTAGCAGTCCAATTTGCATTAATAGCTTTCAAGGATTTACTTCTTCCAGGGCAGGTGTTGATTCTAACAGACAACACAACTGTCATGTGGTACATCAACAAGCAAGGGGAACACATTCTTATCCTCTATGCAGACAAGCAATGATTTTATGGGAGACTGCTCTCAGTTTACAGCTAAATCTTCAGGCAAGGTTTCTGCCGAGCACAGAACTCCTTAGCAGATGTGTTGAGCAGACAAATTATGGATCCCCACGAGTGGAAATTGGATCCTCATGTATTTCAGAAATTGACAGTGTCATGGGGAACTCCAGACATAGATCTGTTCGCTTCTCCACTAAACTACCAGCTGCCAAAGTTTTGCACAAAAGGTTTCATCCCACAGCTTGGAAAGTGGATGCTCTTTCATTCAATTGGAGCAATCTTCATGTGTATGCCTTTCCACCTCTGCCTCTCCTCCCAAAGGTACTTCTGAAGGTCAGACAGGACAAGCCAAAGATGATTTTAATAGCTCCAGATTGGCCTCAACAGCACTGGTACCCACTACTGAGAAGTCTGGTACGGGAGCCTCCATGGCCTTTACCTTCGATTCCACACCTGCTGTCTCAGGAGAACAGTCATTTACTCAATGTCAAACTTCACACTCTTCACCTGACAGCCTGGCATATTCTGTTTTAAACCCTGGAGGGTCTCAGCTTCCACAGCAAGTTTTGAATGTTATTTTGGAGGCCAGAAGGCCTAGTACAAGGAAAGTGTACGCAGATAAATGGAAGAGATTTTTATTTTGGAGTGCAGCAAAGGCATTTGATGTTTCTAAGCCTAATTTAAGTGTGGCTCTTCAATATCTTACTGAGTTACTGGACAAAGGTTTGTCCTTCTCTTCTATTAAGGTTCATGCTGCAGCAATTTCTGCTCACTATGACTGTGACCCACCATTGTTTTCTCATCCTTTGTTTAAGCAATTCCTTAGAGGGGCAAAGAATATAAGACCCCCACGGAGAGCTCCTACTCCTGCTTGGGATCTCAATTTTGTGTTGGAGAAACTCACTCTACAACCTTTTGAGCCTGCAGCTACTGCTGAGTTGAAATATTTATCATGGAAGACTGCTTTTTTGTTAGCCATTACCTCTGCGAGAAGGGTTTCTGAATTACAGGCCCTTATGGCAGTTGAGCCTTTCTTAATTTTCCATAAGGATAGGGTATCTTTGCGTACTAATCCTTCCTTTATGCCTAAAGTGGTTTCTAGTGTGGCTTTAAACCAAACTATTCATTTGCCTACGTTTATGCAAACCCCAAAATAAAGGGAAAAGATTTTGCACACTTTGGATATACACAGGCAGTTGCGATATTATTTGAGCAGAACTAAAGGGTTCAGGCAGTCTCAGCAGTTATTTGTTTCTTTTGCTTTGGGTTCTCAGGGCAAGCCTGTGTCAAAACAAACTATTTCTAAGTGGATTGGGTTTTGTATTGCTTTCTGTTATTCCCATCATGGTAAGGAGATTCCAGCTGGGATTAGGCCTCATTCCACTAGGGCTACTGCCACTTCTACAGCTTTTTTAAGGGGGGTGGCAACTATATTTTGGAGGCAGCTACTTGGAGTTCAGTGCATACTTTCTCTAAGCATTATCACCTTCCACTTTACTCTAAATCGAGGGCTGGTTTTGCCACTGCAATTTTACAGGGCATTTTGGCAGCTCCTACTGCTTTATAGGTTTGCCATCCTCCCTTATCTCTGCTTTGGGATTCTACCCAAGTGTAAGGACTGCAGCAATGTGAGATGAAGAACATAGTACAGTTTTGTACCTACCATAAATGTAGATGTTCGAAGATCCACATTGCTGCAGTCAACCCTCCCTCCTTCCCTCTGTAGTTAGAGGCGGTTGTGTGGTTTGGGTTGTACATATTGTGAATATTGTATATATTGTACATATGGTTAGTACAAGGGTGGTTGGTTGTTTTTTGCTGTCTTTTGGTTTTGACCTTTCTGTTTAGGGTCTTCTGACATCTGGGGCAAGAAAAGACTGAGGATATGACGTCGGTCATGCGCATTTGTACCCTGACGTCCTGATGTCAGTCTTAAGCGCCTTGACCGACGTCAGCCTAATACTTTGATATTCGGGCCGACCGAGGACAGCGGACTACCCAAGTGTAAGGACTGCAGCAATGTGGATCTTCGAACATCTACATTTATGGTAGGTACAAAACTGTACTTTTTGCTGGTGGTCCCAGGCCTGTCACCACAACAAGGGACAGCTTTTCACCTCCTACAGCCAGGCAGACAATAAGAATGGATACATCGGATTATGCCTGGGAAGCACATATGGCATGAAAATGTATTCAGAGCACGTGGCCCAAGGAACAAATGCATCTTCACATCAATCAAAAAGAGATGCTAGCTGTACAGAATACCCTGACAGCCTTCAAGGACCTAATACATCCATGACATCTATTAATAAAGACGGACAATACCACAGTTATGTGGTACATAAACAAGGGGGAACACATTCCTACCCCCTCTGCAGACAAGCCATGACTTTGTGGAACACAGCACTGATCTACCAGGTACATCTGCAAGCACAATTCCTGCCAGGAACAAAAAATACACTGGCAGACGAACTAAGCAGAAATCTCATAGATCCTCACGAATGGAAGCTAAATCCACAAATGTTCAACATAACAAGGGAATGGGGACGCCCAAACATAGATCTTTTTGCCTCCCCTCACAATTGCCAAATACAGAAATTTTGCACAAGGACTTATCACTCTCAAGCATGGAAAGTGGATGCTCTATCATTCAGCTGGAAAAACCTGACAGTCTATGCCTTCCCTCCGATGCCTCTTCTCACCGAGGTAGTTCTAAAAGTCAGACAAGAGAGGCCAAAAATGATCCTGATTGCACCAGACTGGCCACGCCAGCACTGGTACCCAATCCTAAAGGCTTTGTCTCAAGGCCTACCTTGGCCTCTACCTCAAATCCCTCATTTTCTGACGCATCAAAACAATCAGATTCTGCACAGTCAACTCAGAACCTTAAACCTGGCAGCATGGCAGATAATGTAGCAACTCAGACTGCACCTCTCTCTAAAGCTGTTATGGATGTAATTTTGGAGGCCAGGAGGCCCAGCACTAGGAAATCTTATGCAGAAAAATGGAAGAGATTATGTGCTTGGAACCAGGCACAAGGGCTAGACCCATGGGTCCCTAATATACCTCCGATTTTGCAATACCTGACTGAGATGTTGGACAAAGGCCTATCTTTTTCATCTATTAAAATCCATGCCTCTGCCATTTCAGCTCATTACAATACGGATCCTCCTATTTTTTCACATCCCCCACTACGACAGTACCTCAGAGGGCCAAAGAATATAAGACCCCCTAGTAGAGCACCAGTACCTACTTGGGACCTCAATTTTGTTTTAGAAAAACTAACACTGCCTCCATTTGAACCAGCCAGCACAGCTGATCTAAAATTCTTGTCAAGGAAAACTGCTCTGCTCCTAGCAATAACTTCAGCCAGAAGAGTCTCAGAGCTACAGGCATTGATGGCTGTGGAACCTTTTCTCATTTTTTATCAGGACAGGGTTTCTCTTAGGACAAACCCAACATTCCTGCCAAAAGTGGTCTCCAATGTGGCCTTAAACCAAACAATTCATTTGCCTACTTTCTACCCAAATCCCCAGAATAAAGGGGAAAGACTTGCACAGGCAGCTACGATTTTACTTGGACAAAACAAAAGCTTTCAGAAAAACTGAGCAACTGTTTGTAGCATATGCTTGCAGGATCACAAGGAAAGCCTCTTACAAAGCAGACAATCTCCAAATGGATAGGACACTGCATCCGCTTCTGTTATGCACAACATGGCAAATCTGTGCCTAAGGGCATTGGGCCTCATTCTACCAGAGTAGCAGCCACTTCAGCAGCTTTCTTCAAAGGAGTACCAACCAAAGACATATTAGAAGCTGCAACCTGGAGCTCAGTGCACACTTTTACCAAGCACTGCCACCTACCTCTCTACTCCAAATCCAGAGCAGGCTTTGCCACTGCAGTTCTGCAGGGCTTGTTAGCCTTGCCAAATCCAGTTTAGACCCAGCCACCCAACCTCAGCTTTGGGATTCTACCCAAGTGTAATGACTGCAACAGTGAAACACGATGAACATAGTACAGTTGTGTACCTACCATAAATGTAGATGTTCGAGTGTATTCACTGTTGCAGTGCAGGTTACCCACCCACCATCCCCCTCTTTGCTGGGACTATTCTGTACTTCTCAACTCTATACAACCTATGTGGTGTATTTGCTTTTAGAAAAAGAAAATATTTTTATTGATATATGCATGGTTGTTTGGCATATTTTTATCTTTTCAGCCTTCCTATCTGGGGGCACCTGACATCTGGGGCAAGAAAAACTGAAGAAAATGGCATTGGTTGCAACTTTTATACCCCTGGCGCACTGACGTCAGGGAAGAGGCGACAGCAACCGATGCCAGACCAAGACTTTGGAACTCGAGCCGACTGCAGGTCGCCTGCCAGCAGAATAACCCAAGTGTAATGACTGCAACAGTGAATACACTCTAACATCTACATTTATGGTAGGTACACAACTGTACTTTGTGGATGATGTTTTCATGGAATGTAGTTTAACTCCTGACACCCTCCCTCCTGTTCCCAGGACTCTCACAAATTTATTTTCAAAAATCCTACTGCCGACCCTGAGATAATCTCCCAAGGGCCTAAAGGAATTAAAGCAACTTCTGCTAAGAATCCCACCCGCTCGGATAGGGATTCCCGAGCACTAGACAGATGGGGTACAAAAGTATACACCTCTGCTACTCTTGCTATTAGAGCACTAAATTGTCAGTTCCGTATGCTAAAATTTCAGCAAAATACCATGGAACTCCTCAAAAAATATATATTTTCCTGCTTGTGCAGAAAATAAAGAGCTGCAAGACTTAATGAATTCTGCAGGTCAAGTAACTAAACACACCTTACACTGTCGTTTTGATGCCCTAAAAGCATCTTGCAGGGCAGCAGTCACCGGTTCTGTCCTTAGAAGGCATGCTTGGCTTAAGGAACAGCCCTTGCCAAACCATGTCAGATCTAAACTATTGGATGCACCCTTGCACAAAGACAATTTATTTGGCACCAAGTCAGAGGAGGTCTTAAAAGATGGAAGAAAAAGCTAAATCTATGCAGATAGTTACGGATTTCCTGCATGTCCAGACACCCAGGTTCAGTAGGCATTTCCCCTCCAAGCGCTGGCCCTTTCCTGCCCCCTTCAAGTCAATTCAGCCCAGACCCGGGGAAGCAGACCCTCCAGACAACAGCCACAGGAAAAGCAGAGATGAAAGCAATGGAGTACTTCCACTTTTAAACCAGGGAGTGCAAAGCCACCCCTCATTTTAAGAACTCACAATGACTCTCCACTTCCACTCCTTCCCTTTGCCCACCTGCACTTGCCCCTGGGAGGAAAATTCACCTTCCACGCAAGCACCTGGGCCACTATTACCAACGACCCCTGGGTCCTCAACATAGTGTCCCAGGGATACAGATTTTATTTCCACACTCTACCAACCCCAAAAGGGTTCCCGGATCTTCCTCCAAACCAGTGGACAGAGGCCAAAAAACAAGTCTTTTCCTGCTCTCTATGAGGGCAATAGAGCACGTTCCTGCAGAACAGATAGGCCAAGGTTTCTACTCCAGGCTCTTCCTGGTACCCAGAAAAGAGGGCACCTGGCGCCCCATTCTCAATCTGTCTATGCTAAACACATTCCTGATGATACCAAAATTCAAAATGCTCACCCTCCAGCAACTACTACCTATGTTCTCCAAGGATGCTTGGGTAGCCACCCTAGACCTAAAAGAGGCATACCTACACATCCCAATCAGGGAATCATGTAGGAAATCTCTATGTTTCAGGACAGGATCTTTGCACTTTCAGTGCTCTGCGCTTCCCTTTGGCTTTTCTACTGCTCCCAGAGTTTTCACAAAATGTCTGGCTCTGGCCATTGCCTTTTGCAGAAATATAATCCGATTTACCCATACTTAGATGACTGCCTTGTTCAGGCAGACAACCAGGAAATGCTGCTCAAGCACCTGGTCTTTGTAAAGACCCTCCTTAACCTGTCTAGGTTACACAATCGACCAAAAGAAATCCAAGCAGGTGCCTACCCAAAGGATAATCTTCCTGGGAGCAAGTCTGGACACAGCATCCCAGATGGCATACCTTACACCAGAGAAACAAATTTTCCTGACAGCCTACTTCTCTCAGCTAGCCACCAGACCCAAGCTAACTGCAAGGAAGATCCTGCAAGCTCTGGGGTTCATGGCTTCTTGCATACTACTCATTCCGTATGACAGACTGCATATGAGGAAACTTCAATGATACCTAAAGAGCCTTTGATGTCAGTATTCTCAAGACCTGGAAACTGTTCTACCTATTAATTCCTTGCCTCAGAAAAGATTTCCTTTGGTGGGCAACAGCATGCTCCCTCAACAAGGGACTGCCTTTCTCCCCACCCCACCCAGACCCTCACCACAGACACATCAGACTATGCTTGGGGTGCACACCTGGATGGCAGGTGCATATAGGGCCAATGGAGCCCACAGCAAATCCCTCTGCACATCAGTCAAAAAGAGATGATGGCTGTCCACCATGCCTTGATAGCTTTCATGCCCCTTCTGTCTCTCCAGGGGCTCTCCTGATTAAAACAAACACCACCATTGTGATGTGGTACATCAACAAGCAGGGAGGGCCTTACTCCTACCCTCTATGCAGGCTGGCCATGACCCTTTGGCACACAGCCTCTGCAATGCAACTACACCTGTTAGCACAATTCCTACCAGGCTCTCTCAACTTTCTGGCAGACCAGTTAAGCAGAAATCTTCTGGCCCCATATGAGTGGCAATTCAACAGAAGTACCTTCACCCTAATAACTCAGAAATGGGGAACTCTGAAGGTCGACCTCTTTGCCTCCCACACCAAGCATCAGCTCATCAGATTCTGCACCAGGGAGCATCACTGCATGGCTTGGAAAGTGGATGCCCTGTCCTTCCCCTGGGTCAGTCTGTCAGTCTATGGCTTTCCTCCCCTACCTCTCGTCCCCAGGGTACTGCTCAAAATAAGGGAGGAAAAACCAAGGACCATTCTTATAGCTCCAGACTGGCCCTGGCAACACTAGTACCCCTTGCTGTGCAGCCTATTTCCGCTGCCTATGTGGCATCTTCCTCAGATTCCAAACCTCCTGACCCAGAGGGAAGGGGAATTCATGCATCCCCAATTGCAGACACTCAATTTGGCAGCTTGGCTTATTCCCTTACCCCAAACCAATCTGCCCACCTCAATAAACAGGTTCTGGATGTTCTCCGTGAGGGCAGATGCCCTAGCACCAGAAAGTCTTATGCTGATAAGTGGAAAAGGTTCTGCACCTGGATCCAGGCTAACGGAGCCAATATGGCACAGCCCTCCCTCCCTCTCATCCTTAGCTGACCTTCTGCAAAGTGGCCTCTCTTTCTACTCTATAAAAATTCATGCCTCTGCTATTTCTGCTCTTTTTCACACTGAGCAGCACCTTTTCTCACACTCTTCGGTCAAACAGTTCCTAAGAGGGGCTAGCTATTTGAGGCCACCCAGAAGGGCACAGACACCAGCTTGGGACCTTAACTTTGTATTGGAAAAGCTCACCCTGCCCCATTTCGAACCAGCTTCCTCTGCAGAGTTAAAATTGGTCTCCTGGAAGGCAGCATTCCATCTGGCCATCACTTCAGCCAGAAGAGTGTCAGAGCTGCAATCACTCATGGCTGTGGAATCTTTCATCAACTTCCATGCAGGCAGGGTATCCCTCAGAACTAACCCATCCTTCATGCCCAAGGTGGTCTCCAGTGTGGCTCTCAGCCAATCCATTCATTTGCCCACCTTTGTTCCTAATTCCCAGAACAAGGGGGAAAGGATTCTTCACTCTCTACATGTGCACAGACAGCTCAGATTCTGTTTAGACAGGACTAAATCTTTCACAAAGTCTGATCAGTTGCTTGTTAGCTTTGCTATAGGGGCAGAAGGCAAAGCCATCTCCAAACAAACCATTTCCGAATGGATAGCACACTGCATCCATTTCTGCTACAAACAGCATGGAAAGCCTCCCCCCAAGGGGGTCAGGACACACTCCACCAGAGCAGCCTCCACCTCTGTAGCTTTCCTCAGAGGAGTCCCCACCAGGGACGTCCTGGAGGCTGCCACCTGGACATCTGTTCACAGCTTTACCATGCATTACCACCTGCCCTCTCTTCTCCAAAAAGGGGGGGGGGCCCCGGGGGGGCCCCCCCCCTTTTTCCTTTTTTTCCCCCTTTTTCCCCCTTTTTGGGGTAACCCCCCAAAAAAAAGAAAAAAAATTTTTTTTTTTTTTTAAAAATTTTTTTTTTTTTTTTCCCCCCCTTTTTTTTTTTTTTTTCCCCTTTTTTTCCTTTTTTTAAAAATTTTCCCCGGGTTTTTCCCCCCCCCCCTTTTTTTTTTTTCCCCCGGGTTTTTTCCCCCCCCTTTTTTTTTTTTTCCTTAAAACCCCAAAATTTTTTCCTTTTTTTTTTTTTAAAGGGGGTTTTTTTTTGCTTTAAAATTTTCCCCTTTTTCCCCCCCTTTTTTTCCCTGGTTTTTTTTTTTGGGTTTTTTTTTTCCGGTTTTTTTAAAAAATTTTCCCCCCCTTTTTTTTCCCAAAAAAAATTTTTTTTTTTTTTTTCTCAGCCCCCTTTCTTTTTTTTTTTTTTTTTTCCCCCAAACCCTTTTTTTTTTTTTTTTTTTTTTTTTTCCCCCCCCTTTTTTCCCGTTTTTTTTTTCCCTTTTTTCCCCCCCCTTTTTTTTTAAAATTTTTTTTTCCCTTTTTTTTTTTTTAAAAAAATTTTTTTTGTATTTTTAAAATTTTTTAAAAAAAAAAAAAAAAATTTTTTTTTTTTTAAATTTTAAAAAATTTTAATTTTTAAAAGGGTTTAAAATTTTTAATTTTTTTAAAATTTTTTTTAAAAAAAAATTTTTTTTTTTTTTTTTTTTTAAAATTAAAAAATTTTTTTTTTTTTTTTTTTTTTTCCCTTATTTTTTTTTTAAAAATTCTTTTTCCCTTTTTTTTTTTTTTCCTTTTTTTTTTCTTTTAAAATTTCCTTTTTTTTACCTTTTTCAAATTTTTTTTTTTTTTTTTTTTTTATATCTTTTTTTTTTCTTTTACACAAATTTTTTTTTTTTTTTATTTTTTTTTTTTTTTTTTTTACTTTCCTTTACCCCCTTTTTTTTTTTTTTTTCCTTTTTTTTTTTTTTTTTTTTCCTTTTTTTTTTTTTTTTTTTTTTTTTTTTTTTTTTTTTTCCTTTTTTTTTTCCCTTTTTTCCCTTTTTCCCCCTTTTTCCTTTTTTTTTTTTTTTTAATTTTTTTTTTTTTTTTTAATTTTTACCAATTTTTTTTCTTTTTTTTTTTTTTTTTTTTTTTTTTTTCCCCCTTTTTTTTTTTTTCTTTTTTTTTTATTTTTAAAAATTTTTTTTAATTTAAAATTTTAAAAAAAGGGTTTTTAAAAAATTTTTTTTTTTTTGTTAATTTTTTATATTTTTTTAAAATAAATTTTTTTTATAAAAAATTTTTTTTGGGAATTTTTTTTCTTTTTTTTTTTTTTTGGGGGGGCTGTTTTTGGGGGGGAAAAAAAAAAAAGGGAAAAAAAAACCCTTTTGGGTTTTTTAAAAAAAGGTTTTTTTTTTGGGAAAAAATGGGAAAAAATTTTGGGGGGAAAAAAAAAAATTTTTTGTAAGGGGGAAAAAAAAAAAAGGGGCCCGGGGAAAAAGGGGCCCCCCAAAAAAAAAAAAATTTTTAAAAAATTTTTAAAATTAAAAATTTTTTCCCCCCCCCAATTAAATTTTTTTTTTAAAAAAGGGGGGTTTTAAATTTTAAAAAAAAAAAAAAGGGGGTTTTTTTTTTTTAAAAAAAAAAAAAAATTTAAAAAAAAGGGGGAAAAAAAAAAAAAATTTTTTAAAAAAACCAAAAGGGGGGGGTTTTGGGGGAAAAAAGGGGAAAAATAAAAAAAAAATCCGAAATTTTGGGAATTGACAAACAATGCGATCCCTTTGATGCTTTTGTAAGCAGCTCCGAACAATGGTTTTTGCTGTAACAGGCAACTGAGTAAATGTCAGGAAAATCCTACTAGGACAGCTGAACTTTATTTGGGGTTAATCAGAGTCTCTCTAATTGATGTATGTACCCAAGAAGACTGAATAACATGTAATTAAATCAAAGGTACTTCAACCAAAGTATTAGTTTAAGAGTTGTGCACACACTTATGCAACGGCAACTTATTACAACACCTTTTATATCCGCCCTATATATATATATGTGTGTGTGTGTATATATATATATATATATATATATAATATATGTGTTGTGTGTGTGTATGTATATATATATATATATATATATATATATATATATATATATATATATGTGTGTGTGTGTGTGTGTGCATATTTATTTTATTTCTTTTTTACATTTGTTTACCGGGATAGTCCAACGGGATACATGTCCATTTTCAGCAGAGGCCCGGGTAGAAAAGCTCCACGTAACAAAACAGAGACAGTAAATACCTAACTTAAGTTTTAAACATAGGAAACCTATCAAAATATTAACATAGGATACAAACCGATAACGTATCAAAATGGGAGGAAGAAACAGAGAAATAGAAAAAGTCCTGTAAGAGGGTGAATAGGAATATGACAGTAAGCATCCTTCAGATCCAAGGACACCAGAAACAAAGGAAACGGGCTTTGAAGACGGAACATCGGAAAGAAACCTAAAGAAAGGTGTTGACCAAGGAGAGATACAGAATAAGCCTCCAACACACCTCCTTTCGAGTAAATCCTTGTCCTACTTAGGAAGGAGGGACAGGCTGAATAGTTGCTTAACCTGTCAGAGACCGAAAACCTCTGAGAAAAAAGGGGGAAGCTGCACTCCAGGAGGTTGGGGAATACCTGAAAAAGAGACTTCCACACCATGAGGCAACTCTGACAGATGGAGAGAACCCAAGAATCTGAAGCGATGAGCTGCCAGTTTAGAAGGCAGAGAGAGCAGAAGGGGCTAAGGGAGCTGGTCATGGTTTTGGGGGGTGTCAAAGAAAGTCAGGCTTATCTGATATTGGAGGCTTCTTGGCTGCAGAAGTCACAGAAGACTTAGCAAGGGCAGATGCCTACCACCCTTTCCTGTCTTTGGTGCCCTGACGAGGCTGCCTAAAGACAAAAGCAGTCCTAGTAGGATAGTTCCTCCGGAACTTAGGAATAGGGACACAAAAATATGTTTAAGGTCCTACAAAGTTTTGCTTTTTTTGTTGAAGAGAGAGCAGCAGCAGTCCCAAAGAGATTATCCAAAGGCACATCCAACAACTTAACCTTAATGTCTTCAGGTAATAAACACAGTCAAAGCGAAGAATAACAACTCGTGACAGACCCAAACACTGCATCTCTAGAACAGGCATCCACAGCATCATAGCTGCACTTGATAGAGTGGCAAGCCACCTGAGAGGTAGAACATAAAGTAGAAAAAAACAGAAGACTTTCCTTCAGAATCGGGGAGGTCAGAAAGAACCTGTTAAGCCTGGGCAATCAAGACCAGAGCGTATCTGGTCATGTGGGTTTGGTACTTAATGGCCAAGGTGGCTGCATTATCCTGATACTCCATAATCCTCTCCATAACCCTACTATCCTTGTCTGAGGGTAGGAGCTTGGTAGATGGAAAAACTTGGATGGCTTGTCAGAGGAAACTGACACCACAGCAGGGTCAGCACAAGTGCACAAACAGGAATTGACTATCTTTGGGAAACTTATAAAACCAGGTTTCTTAGGATCAAAGGGCTGAGAATCAGGAGTCGTAGACGTGGCTGTAAATTTGTCCAACAAAGCAAAAGTTTTAGGCATGTCCACCTGAAAAAGCTTCTAATATCTATTCTAGATGTCAGACACTTGAGAAGAATCCCAATTAAAATATTCCATTATTCTGGCTACTGTGTCCCCAAAAGATAGCTCTTTCAAAAGGGGAATCAGGGCTAATGGATTCCTCTTTATCAGAGCCATAAGCCAAGGGAAAAGGCACATGGGAAGAGTAGGAGAAAGACCTTTTCATCTGACTCTAAATCCCCGTGAAAAATCAGGCTCCCTAGATCTTTTGGAAGGAACAACAGTCCACGGGGGTGTAGGCACAGCAATTGCTTCAGGACACTTCAAAGCTATCAGGGCATTTAACAGGCCCCAAGTAAACTCCTGCTACTTAGGGTGTACAGAAGGATGTTTAGTGTTGTGCTTTTTTCTTGGCAGGGATGTCAGCCTTATCAAACACTGGTTCCGACCCCTGATGAGACTCAGAGTACCCGGAACCTTTTCCCTGACCAGAAGCTGCAGAATCCCTCTACGGCCCTCGCAAGGTAATCATTAGTGGTTCTCTCTCAACATACAAAGCAGATGCCTGCAAAGCTTAAGATGATGTATGAAATGAATGATGTTCTTCGTGTTTCACTGTTGCAGTCATCACACTTGGGTTATCTGCCTGCTGGTAGCCCTCAGTCAGCCCGAATAACAGAGTCTTAGTATTTTTGCATCGGATGACAAGGTCATGGCAGAGGAATCCAAAACCTACACTGGATGGCCTACAGAGCTATCACCTGCTTCTAGAGATGCATCCATTGAAGGCTGGACAGCCAAAGAATCGAGACAACATTTCTCAACCTTCTTGTTTAATGGCAGAACTTCCGTTAATAAATTATGCCATACCACCTTGGGCCAGCTGTTTAAGCCTATGTTTTTTTGAGACAGATGGCTAGGGAACACAACTAGCTTCGAAGGGTCTTGGGCACAAACACATTACAAATACTACAGGAGGCATGCTAGTGGGAAATGCCCATACAAAAAAAAGACAGTGTGATGGTCCTAATGGGGACTCTGCTTCCCACGCTGACATTTTCCCTGCTTTGATGACATGAATTCCAGGTAACCAAAGGAAAACAAGACCAACAACAAAAAGAAGAGTACCTGAATGGGGCACTTATTTGACGGCTGAGTATCCAGAGCAAAGGGTGTTCATATTTGCAAGCGATGATGGTGTTCAGACTGGCAGCAAAGACGTTTTGGGCAACTGCTTCCATATGTCAAGCCTTTAAGTCCCACATCCCGAATGGTTCATAGGTAGGTACTAGGCTATCTGCCCGAGGGCATTTATAAGCCTAGCCAGTGTGTGTCTGCTTTTGTCGCCCCATTGATTTAATAAACTGAGCCTCTGTCAAGAAGAGCCAATGAAATTATCCCAGGGGTATATTTTCTGTTACCCATCCACTCGTCAAGGTTTCTCTTAGAGTGTTAGTGAGGGGCTCTGCCTAATGTAGTTAGGAATTTTGTTCCAAAGCATGGGGAGTCTCTGTGACAGGAATCTATCCCTGCAGCATGTTCTATTTATTGTTGTGGCGAGGTTTAGCTCACTGGAGCGAGTGACTCGCAGTGACTTGGATTTCTTTAGGTGGATCATGTCCATCAATTCTAAGTTGGACATGGCTTTGTAAGTCAGGCAGAGATCACCTCTGAGTAAGCGATATGCGACTGAGTACAGCTGGAGTTTTTCCAGTCGGGCTGCATAGGGCATAAGTTTGAGGCCAGTAATCCTCTTGGTGAGGTACTTTTGTGGTCTTTCCAGCTGTTGGAAGTGTCTTGTGAGGTACATCCCAAATGGGGCATTGTACTCTGATGGGTCTGATGAGTGACGAGTGGAGGGGCTCTATAACCTCTTTATTTCTAGATGCGAACCCTTTAGTAATTAGATGGGCTACATAGGATTTCCTAACTACTTTGGCAATATGATTGTCAAAGGAGAGATTACCATCTACCTGGGTCCCCAGATCTCTTTATTATCTCTTTTGTATTAAGGGGGCTGCCACCTATGTGGTAATTCATGGGTGTTTTGTTTTTCCCAAACGGGATGACTATGCATTTTTTGGCATTTAGCTTGAGACCATGACTTTGACACCAGGTATCCGTCTCAGTAAGGCCCTTTTGGAGAATGTCCGTGTCAGCTGGAGAGTCAGTTATGGCTCCCAGTTTGCAGTCATCAGCGAACTTGGTTAGCCATAGTCCTCTTGTGTTTGCCTGTACTTCTGAGAAGTATATGCCGAACAGTAGGGGTCCTAAGACCGAGCCTTGTGGGACACAACTTGTGACTGGTTTAGAGTCGGACCTGGAGCCTGCTGTTCTTACCGTGTGAGTTCTGTCTGTAAGCCAATTGGCAACCCATCTCGTTACGTAGGGGTTTATGTTCAGGCTGGTGAATTTTTCTATAATTCCAGAGTGGGGAATGGTGTCAAAAGCCTTGGCGAGGTCAAGGTAGGCTGTGTGAACTACCTTCCCATCATCTATGGCCTTGGTGACTGTCTCGAAGAAGTCATCCAGGTTTAGTAGGTATGATCTGCCCTTAACAAAGCCTAACTGGGTCTGGTCAAGTGTTTGGAGGTTCCCAATGTCTTTGTTAACGAGTTCCATGATGATGCACTCCATAGCCTTGCAGACCAGGCTTGTCAGGCTTATGGGGCGATAGTTACCAGTGTCAGTTGTGGCCCCTCCTTTGTGGACCGGAATAACCGTTGCTCTGCGCCATTCTATGGACACGTAGCCTGTGGAGAGGCTGAGGTTGAATAGTGTGTTTAGGTGGGGGTTAGTTCGTTCTGTAGTTCGTGCAAGACGCAGCCTGGGACACCATCTGGCCCCATTGACCCTGTGCTTTGGGTTTTGAAAGGGCTGTTTTCACCTGTGTATCTGTGATTTCCAGGACACTACAGTTTTCCAGTATTGTTGTGGGCCCTTTTGAGGGTGAGAGGGGGGGTGAAGTTTCCACTGAATCTATCTGCCAGGATGTTGGCAATATTAGTGGGTTCAGTGTATTTTGTGCTATTTTGCACTAGCTCAGAGCATATCTGCGAGTTGCCACTTAGATTCTTAACATAGCTAAAGAAGGCTTTGTGGTTATCTTTTGAATCCTTGGCTATTTTTCTTTTGAAGTTAGCCTTGGATGATTTCATGAGGGACCTTAGTTACTTACTGATACTGATCAGGGATGTCTTTCCTTCTTGGGATTTGCTTTTTTCTGAACTAGTTTCCTCCTTTTGTATAGCCTGTTTATGGCAGGGGTCCACCAGACTGGTTTCCTTCTCTTCAGGGAAGTGAGTCTTGGTTTTGCTATGGATGGCACGATCCATGCATCTTTGTAGGTGCTCGAATGCATTTGTAAAGGCTCCTTCATCTTGGACACTGTTATCCTTCAACATGGGGATTGTGAAGCTTACCACCTCTGTCTTAAGTAAGGTGAAGTTTGCTATAGAAAAGTTTTTCACTGTGGTTTCCTTGGTTGGAGGTGGTGGTGTGGTGTGGACATCCAGAGTGATTAGTTTATGGTCTGATCTAACCAGTGACGGGTTGAACTCTGGTGTGGAAAACCTGTCACCCATGTTGGTGACAACCAGGTCCAGTACGTTTTCACCTCTGGTAGGTGAGTTTACCAGCTGATCCAGGGCATTTGATTTGATAAATTCCAGGAAGCGCTGGACCTGGGAGTTTGTACTTGAGTAGTTTTCCCAGTTAACGGTAGGATAATTGAAATCGGGGAGCATACATGGGACGCACGGTGCATACAAGATCCAAAGGCCTCTGTATACTTGCTTGGGCTATCTCCAAGGTCAGGAATACTTCAACAGTGATAGAGAAGGACAACATTAGGTTACTAACTTTCTTTTTATATATATATATATATATATATATCAACAAAACTATAGTACCAATGGAGTCAGGAAGAACTGGAAATGAATCTTCAGTGTAGAATATTTAATAAATCCTTGTAAACCTGTTGCAGCAAAAATCCATGACAGCGAAAAAAACATTTATATCACAACATAAATTAAGCGCTTTCGTCCACTAATGCAGCGTTCACTAATCGAACTTCATCAGAATTATACAATGGATAATTCAAAAATACACTAGATGTGAAATAACGTTCTAAAATTCTAAAGTTCCAGAAAATTGTACTGGTAGGAGAGGGAACTACCACTCCTATCTGATCCATTTGAGAATGCTTCTCACATTAAGATTCCCATTAAGGCCAGGGGCGTGTCAGCCTGAAGTCTAATCTGCCATCTAAGCTCTTTAACTTCAAGTAAAGGATTGCAGTCTCCTTAAGGTAATGACACATAATCAAGTACTAGGAACAAAAATCTGCTGCACTGGGAGCTAGAAAGTGTGTGTCTAGCCAAAGCATTTTTCCAGTCACCTTTCCTTATAGCCTGACGGTGTTCCTTAATGGCGATCACCAAGTTTTCTAATAGTTTTGCCTACATAGATGGCAGAGCATTCATCACACACTCCCAGGTAGACAACGTTAGTGCTATTACAATCAAAAGAATTACTAAACTGCATCAGAAACTTGGGATTGGGAAGTTGGAAACTAGCACCCAAAGCAATAAAAGGGCAGCAAACACATTTGCCACAGTTGTGAATCCCTGTCATTTGAAGAGGGCAACTAAGAAGAGAAGGGGATGTTTTTTCAAAAAGATTCTTCAAAGACCTAGTTCTCTTGTAACTAAAATTAGGGGTGTCACCCAATACCCTGGACAATACATGGCTTCTCGTAATATCCCAATTCTTAGAGAAAATGTTCCTAATGGGTTCTGCATCTAGAGAAATGGGACGGGGAAATCTGGTGAGGTCATCAGCAGGAACCAAAGACTTGGGAATGTAACCAAATTTAAGAATGGGAGGATATTTACTGTATCTAAATGAAGTAACTTCATTCAAAACATCAGAAACCAGATTTTCAGGGTAATGTTTGTCCACAAAAAGTTGTTTCAGAAACTGACTTTCATTAGAAAAAGCATCATCACTCACAATGCGACTAAGACGTACAAACTGCCCCTTGACTATGTTCCTTTTCATAAAGGGAGGATGTTGGCTCGAAAAATCAAGGTAGTTACGAAAAGTGCTGTTCCTATGGATGTTAGAAAATAATCTGTAAGTAAGGGGATCTAAGGCCAGGGTAGTGTCCAAAAAATGTACTACATTCCCTTTTCCAGAGACGGTACAATCCAAAAACTGTATACTCCGGCTCAACTGATCAAGAAAACAATCTAGTTCCATAAGAGACCCTTTCCACAAGAAAAAAATACCGTCAATAAAATGCTTGTAATAACTGATGAACTTGAAACCCTCTAGCTTAGATAAAATGTCAGCTTCCCAAGCACAAAGTACTAGATTGGCATATGCTGGAGCTACCTTAGCTCCCATGGCTACTCCTTGAAGTTGCTGGTATAAGATACCATTAAACGTGAAAAAGTTATTCAAAACCAGCTTAAGCAAAGTGGTGAAAACAATAACTCTGTGAGGGGGAGTAGAAGTATGCCTGACAAGATAATTGGTCACATTTTCCAACCCTTCATGGTGAGGAATGCTGGGGTATAAAGCTACCACATCCAAAGTGACTAGTATGCATTGTCCATCAAGAGGTGGGCACCTGTAGATTTCATCTAAAAATACCCAAGAGTCCTGTAGGTAAAACTGAGAATCTTGAACTAATGGATTAAGGAAAAAATCCAACAAGGCTGAAATAAATTCAGTTTTGATTTTCCCAGACGCCACAATGTGCCTAAGAGGGGGATCTGTAGGGTTTTTATGGGTTTTCGGTATCCCAAAAAATCTGCCCACCTGTGGTGATTTAACTTCCATGTAATCCATTTCCAGCTCAGAAATACTACCTTCCTGATATAGTCTGGCTAAGGTATTATCAATCCTCAAAAAACTGTTGGAAACAAAATCAGGGGAAACTATTTTGTATTTCTCAGTGTCAGCTAATATAGCTTCCATCTTACTGTTATAACATTTAGTTTCCATAATAACATTGCCCGCTCTCTTGTCAGCTTTAAGGATTTTAATGTCAGGATTCACACTAAGGCTATCAACTGCTGCCCTCTCTTCCTTAGTTAAATTATGCCATTTAAAAGGAGTTTTACTGCTTGAAGTAGCTCTTATTTCTCTCTCACAAACCTTTGGAAAAATGTTCAAAGCTGGATTAAGAGGGGGATCAAATGTGCTCTTCGTTTTTAAAGGAGACACTGGACTAACATCTGAATCAGTACTATCACTGTCTGTAGATGTAGAACCAGAATCACAATCAATAGCATCAATAGCCAACCCACCAGAGTTAGCTACAATACTCAAGCTAGTAACTTCATCAGCATCAGTACCATCGATGAAAGCATTAAAATTCTTGTTTTTTATGCCCTGTTTTAAGTTGTTTTCTGCAAAAAAGCTTAAGATCAATTAAAACATTAGTAACAAAAGCCCTTTGTGAGGGAATGAAGTTCAAGCCTTTGCGTAAACAGTTTAAACAGTGTTCATCATGAGTAATGTCTGTAAGATTAAAAATGTTTTGGGTGTGTACAAGGTCAGGAAACGGGTTGTTAGAAGCAGTTAAAAATGTCTCTGTCCTCTTGCTCTGCTTCTGACTCTCACTCTCCCTCTCACTCTGCCTCGACTCCTTCCTCTGGAAAAAATCATAGGACTCTAGACGTGGGGCTGAACAATAAAAAATGATCAGCACTAGTGGAAGCAATGGGATCAACATTGTCTATATGTTTGAACTGTCCATTTTGTGCTGGGAATGTATTTTTAACAGTAAAGTGGTTGGGATTTGTTAAAAGCCTCTCGAAACTAGTGCTTTGTCTCTTAACTGCATGAGAAACTGTAGTAGATTCCTTGAGAGTGTTGTGACTTGAAATCAACTAACTTTGAGGTAACAGTTCACTCTGGGCACAAGAACCATTAACTTTAACAGGAGAACTACCAACTTCATCTCTCTTGTTAGTATTCAAAGGAAATACGATGGGTGCTTCTTTACAATTTCTATTAAACAAATCCTGTGCTTCTTCACAAACATTCACATTCTGTGCCAAATGCGAAGAGTTAATTACATGACCTGAACTAAAAAGTGCATTATTAGCAGTGAAAGGTCTTTTAAACTTAATACCGCTGGTTTTAAGCGGGTAAGCATTATCGTACTTATATTGCTGAATGTCCCTGTAAAGTTTCTTTTTCTTTTTACTAGTCAGGATGGCCACATGTCTAGATAACTTCCCTTCTAAAAATAACCATTCTTTTCTCAGCTGTTGAAAGAACGCACGCCCCAGTACAGCGAAGTTAAGTGCAGTAATATCCCTGCTCAGAGCATGCAGTTTATTTCGATAGTGTCCGATCAGTAACCTAAGCATTTCCAAGCCGGCTGAGTTAAAAACTGAACAAAGGGAAGTGTAAAGATCGCTGTCCTTATTAATGCCAGTGGGGAATCGACTCATCCTAAGGCCTTGAGGTATAACTTTAAGATCTCTACAAGTAGAGAGATATAGAATGTCATACTCGATGCTCTTGTAAACAGTAAGAAGCTTCTCCAATTTAAAAATTAAATGTCTGCAATGACCCGGAGTAATGTGTTTAGGGTCAGTATGCGTGTCCAAATTGGAGTCATTAATACCATCCAAACCAATAAAGGGGTTAGAAATGTTGGAGACAACAGTCTTTTAATGAAGCAAGCTTCAGTAGTGTGATTTTCTGCATGCACAACATTATGTGGATCATTAGGCAGATTAGATGTAGAGTTTTCAATACAACTACTGCTGGGAGTAGCATGGCTTAGTCTATGAAACAAATCCTGTGTTTTTTCAACAGCTGTGTTAAACGATTTCATCGCAGAAGCCAGTTCAAATGGAATGCTGTAGGTGGAAACATCGAATAAGTATTAATGACTCCAGTTAATTAATGACTCTTGAACACTGTTTAAACTGTTTACGCAAAGGCTTGAACTTCATTCCCTCACAAAGGGCTTCTGTTACTAATGTTTTAATTGATCTTAAGCTTTTTTGCAGAAAACTTAACTTAAAACAGGGCATAAAAAACAAGAATTTTAATGCTTTTATTGATGGTACTGATGCTGATGAAGTTACTAGCTTGAGTATTGTAGCTAACTTTGGTGGGTTGGCTATTGTTAGTGATTCTGGTTCTACATCTACAGACAGTGATCGTACTGACTCAGATGTTAGTCCAGTGTCTCCTTTAAAAAGGAAGAGCACATTTGATCCCCCTCTTAATCCAGCTTTGAACATTTTTTCAAAGGTTTGTGAGAGAGAAATAAGAGCTACTCTAAGCAGTAAAACTCCTTTTAAATGGCATAATTTAACTAAGGAAGAGATGGCAGCAGTTGATAGCCTTAGTGTGAATCCTGACATTAAAATCCTTAAAGCTGACAAGGGATCGGGCATTGTTATTATGGAAACTAAATGTTATAACAGTAAGATGGAAGCTATATTAGTATAGTATAGTATTTAGTAGACCACTCTCAAGTCTTATAATGTTTACATCAAGAAATGATATGTTGGAAATTGAGTAATTTAGTGTGAACTTCAGAAACTCAGTCAAATTATTCATATTTGCCACAAAGTCTAATAGACTACTTTCATCACCTCTCCAAATCAAGAAGAGGTCATCCACCTAAGCATACTATAGAGACCTACATGTTGTTGAAAGGTGGCTAGCCCGGAAGAGTAATTCTTCTTCCCAATCCGGACATCACTATATTAGGCGCAGCTATTGGCACAAGGAGTGCCCATAGCTACGCCATCAACCTGTAGGAAGACATCCTCATTAAAAATAAACACATTGTTATACAGAACTGTTTCCAAAAATAGTGCCAACAGGTCAACCATTTCTTCACCCAGAAGTGATTTCCTATTCAAATAGTGCTGCACCATAGTTACCCTTAAATCATTTGGAATAACGGTGAAGAGACTAACCACATCCATGCTTACCATAAAATAAAATTCATCATCACGTAAAGTTTTAGTATAACTATATAAATCTAGTAAAAACTGCTTACTGTCCTTAAGAACCACATTATTGGCATCGACAATAATAGTACTCTATATAAATATAATAAAAATATAATAAATAAATAAATATAATAGTACTCTATATAAATTGAAAAGGGTTCTGTAAGCCAACCTTGACCTGACACTATAGGCCGCAGGGGTGGATTGGTAGCTGATTTATGAATCTTGGGTAAACCTTGAATTACTGGTAAACAAGGATCATTAACCCTAAGGTATTTAAACAAATCTAAGTTAATAATACAACTTTTGACCAGATCATCTAACATATCATAGACTCTGAATACTTTATTGGTCACTTCTTGCATATTGATCTTAATGTAGAAGTTGCCTTCCTCTAACATTAACTTCATATTGTCAAGGTAGCTACTTCGATCCATTAACACAATTGGGCCTCCTTTGTCAGCAGGTCTAACTGTGATCGTTCTATCTTGGCACAAATGCTGTAATGCTACCTTGACAATATGAACAATATAAGATTCATATAATAATAAATAATGAATAATAATAATGTGTGGTAAACTGGTTTATTAAAAAATTTTTTTTTGGTTGTTTTTTTTTTAAATTAGGGGTTTTTTT